>NW_027526460.1:38298313-38445813 GCF_048455015.1 Haemaphysalis longicornis
CTAAGAAATTTCAGGTTAAAGGAATAGACTAGGCAAACTCTCGAAAGAGGCGCCTTGAAAAACTAGGGAGAGGCCTTCGGCCCACAGTGCACAAATAATCGATTATGATAATAAACGCGATAATTAAGATTAGGATGAAACCTTTAGGAACCGCCTGCGCACCATCTTCGCGGTTCTCTTTCATGCTGATTTTATAACTCCCCGCCCCTGAGTAATTCTACAGAGCACACACAGGGGCCTCTAATGATGAAAGTCTCTTCTTCACGGTATTCACATTTATTTTTGTGAGTTTCGCCCAAGATATAGCGCCATCTTCGAGCAGTACGAACCGTGTCCAAATAAAATCCAGGGCCATCTTCACTAGCGTGAAACCTGGGGAGGGCGAAGCATGCAGTGTATAAGTATTCTTGGCGCTTTGGTGTTTTTGCTAACGGAGATGAAATCATTGGGGGGTACAGGTATACAGCTTTGTTGTAAAAAAGCCTCGTATTTTTGGAGCACAAAGCTCTCTGGCGTTAGGTTCTCTAACGTTACGCACGCGTTACGTTCTAACGCAAGGCGTAGACGAGTTTCCCGGTGTTTTAGTATACCCTAACTACATGAGAAGACGATTACGATGACGGCAGGAGACGCCAACAGCCCCAGCCCCTAAGGGACTTCGCTCCTAAAAAAATGCAGAATAATCAAAGAAGCGGTGGGTCATGAACGAGCCAGGGGGCTACACGTAGAAGGGAGAAGGCACTTACTCAGTTTCACCAAGTATGATGCGGCCTTTTATTCATAGCACACCATCCCACATGCATGCAAGCGGGGATACGGGCGGGCAAAAACTTCAGTGAACAAAAAAGGAAGCTCACAGGCTGCGCGCCAAGATAGCTTCAAGTTTCTTTTCGTTAAAAAAATGGCCCGCACTCTGGAGACTCCCTGTTTTCTACGCTGCTCAGGCCGCTTCCACCGACGCACGCTGTGCTCTTTGTATGGCCGTTCAAAAATGCAGTTTCTGCTCAGGGCAAGGTTTTGCAGGTTCCAGTCAATGCCAGGAGGGCGCGATAAACCAGGTAAAAAACGAGCCAGCAAGCCGAGCCAGCTTGTTGTTATTTTTTTGGTTTAATCTTTTTTTTTTACATTTGTATTGCAAATAGGTAACCAACCCTGCGTTGTTCCTTCCGCTCAGCTGCGGTCGTAAAAAATGTTTAGGTTACCCACCCAATATTTTAACCAAATTTGAGAACCTGAAACTTTCCTCTACAGGGGATTTCGGTTTAGGCTAAAGAAATCCCTCGTGGTCCCGGTGGTTCAGTGATTCTGCTCTTTTTTTGGGGGGAATGATGAAAAAGTTCCGCTTCAGGTACATAAATAGGCAAAATACAGCGCCCGACGCAAATACGTTCTGCAAAGAAAAGCGCGAATTTCAAAGGTTCGGAAAATGGAAAGATTCAACAGGAACGGACTCCGTAGAAAAGAACGGTTTCTGGCGCCAAAGATGAACTGTTTTAAGCCTGCACTAAACGAGACGTCTTCAGCGAATGAAAACAAACTGGAGAAGTGCAGTTGTAATCAATTTTATGATCACCATTAAAACTTCGTCGGTCTCTCTTTCTCCGTCTTTCTCTTTGACTGATTCCTCACAACAGGCCCGAGCAACTTAAGGTGAAAGTGTGAACCTGGAAGAACCACTATCAGGGCACGGACATACGAAGACAAAAAGGTTCGAAGGCAGCCCTGTCCAGCCCAACTTCATTCCGCTCTGCGCCGCGGTCGTTCATCGACAGGCAGCCGTTCAATGAATAGAGCGGGCGTTTCAAAGCTCTATAAGTGGATCTCGGGAACGATATCGAAATCGGCATCCAGTGAAAAGGCTAGTAGAAAAAGCAAGCCACCGGAAGAAATCAAGGGATAGAGAAAGGCAGAAGTGGTCAGTCATGCGCTTTTCTTTCACTATTTTGCAAGAACTCGAAACGTAAAAATTGTACGGTTATAAAAAAAGACGAGTGCTGAGTCTAGCTTCCCTGTCAACAGCCAGAAAGTGGGCTGCTGCGCATGGTTAAACAAAAAAGCAGCGGAGGCCAATCACAGAGATCAAATCAGAGATCAAAGCACACGAGCAAGTAGAAAGGAATGAAATGGGGAGTCAGCTATAACCGACTTCGTTTTCGATGCCCGGAAAGAAGGAAATTCTAGAAAGTACAGGCACGCAGAACTTGAGACCGCCACCGTGAATTTGTGGGACAAAGAGAAGACGCCTAGACTAGCGCTGGCGAACAATTGCAGTTTTATTATAGCACGCTACTATACAAATATTTTTTATATAAAAAAAGGCTCCAGCGATTGCCTCATCGTGCATGTCTTTGTATGCAAACCAAACAAGTTTGCCTTTAACAACGTATAGCAACCGCAAAAGAGCAATGGACCGATGAATGGGACGTGCGCATGCTGTTTAAAGGGTCCCTCCTCTCCGCACATGCAGACATGATCTCTGGCGTGTTCTTTTCTTTACCAGTTCACGCCGACCTCGCGAAGCCATTTGCTGCCGGTTCTAGGGTCTGCTAACGCGGACCGCTTTGGGAACGATTTCGAAGGCTGTGGGCTTTTTAAAATGATCCGGGCCGGCCAGTCATGGAGAACTTTCAGCGGCAAGTTCGGAGATCCATGTCAGGTGCAACATCCGGGTCTCCGACGAAGGGATAGGAGCCGCCAGCTGTGCTCTGTCTCCAGCCTTCCACCACTAGTGCAAGCTGCCCCAAATTTTTGAAGCGAAACTTTAAATGCAAGCTGCCACAGGGTAGATAAGATCTAAACTGAGAACAAAACGACGCAACTATATTTTCGACTTTGTAAGCCCATTTTTATCAATATTACTCGTGTCTTCTGTTCCTATTTCGGCTCTGAGTGGCATGCGTTTCTAGGCGGAAATTGGACCTCGACTAGTATATGCCTTGAGTTTCCCAGCAGGCTTCCTAGAAAAAAATTGATTGTGATACGTATTTCGTCTTCCATTTTGGCCGCGACGTGAGAGGTCTGCCTGAATAACGAACGTGTAAAGAAACAGTAATAGAATAGGTAAGGTTAGTAGAAGGGGAGCAGTAAAGCGCATTCTATCATTTTGTGGTGGTATGGCTAAAACAGCTACTGAAGCAGACAGCAGCCGAGACTGATTTCGACACCTAGAATTTTCTCGTAAAACCGCTGTCGAAGGCGTCAAAGAAAGCGCCCGACCGAAGGGAAATATAAAACAACGGATGGCTGTTCGCAGACTTTATACTCGAGTTCTAATGCGGACGTGTAAACAGCTTCCGCAAGAGGGGCCTCTGACGAAAGCGTCTCAAGGCAGGATGAGCTCTGGAGAGTGGCTTAACAGATGTGTTTCGCATGCTAAGTCACCCCACTTGATGACCCATTTCTGGGAACCTGAAGAAAATGACTCACTTTTCTCTATTCTGTACTCCCCAGAAGTTCCTAAGGAGCAAAGTAGTCGTTTCTTCTACCTTTTTATCTTGTATGTAGTTTTCCTTTTAATTCGCGTGTGTTATATGCGCAGAGAGAAGTCTCCTCTTGCAGCGCGGGACATGAAATAGCAAGGGGTGGGGAAGCTGAAGGCGGTGGCATAAACCCATCCTTCAAGTTTTAATGGTAAAGGCTCGTTTACGAAGCGAAGTATCGCCAAAGCCTGTTGGCAGCTAATTCTATCTCTCCGCAGGCGTACTGATCATGTAAAAAGAGGAAGTGTTAGATACTCTACACTAAAGACTCTCTGAAGGCTGAACCACTTCTTGTATTAACTGAAAGATCACACGTTTCGTAGCTGGCTTGACTTTTGTTCGACAGCCAATTATTTGTTGTTTGTTGTGAAATCGATTGGTTGAATAAACGTTCATTGAGTAAAGAAATCAATGTGTCAGTTATGAAAGCGAATAAGAGAGAGAGAGAGAGAGAGAGAGAGAGAGAGAGAGAGAGAGAGAGAGAGAGAGATAGAGAGAGAGAGAGAGAGAGAGAGAGAGAGAGAGAGAGAGAGAGAGAGAGAGAGAGAGAGAGAGAGAGAGAGAGAGAGAGAGAGAGAGAGAGAGAGAGAGAGAGAGAGAGAGAGAGAGAGAGAGAGAGAGAGAATGTTCTTTGTAAGCTTGGCGATGCCATCCGAGCTAAGATGCCTAGCTTGCTACGCCAGATGAATGTGGTGACGATGACAATGAAATGGTGATTCTGAAGGTGTTTATGCAAGCGGATGCGTTCAGTTATTTCTAGTGTCTCTTCAAATGAGAAAACACAATGACAACGAAGAAAGGCAATAACAAAAGTCAATAGGTGACTAAGAAAAGCCCAGTGAGCCTAATGGTAGGGAGTCCCGACCTTTGTGGGGTCTTTCTCGATAAACCAGGACCTCGGTAGCAGGTCAGACGCTGATCACCGGATATCGCTGATGAGAGGGCTCAACGCTGGTCAGCCGGGCAGCCCACCGCTCATGTAGGGATTAGATGAATGATGCGCGAGGTACGGAAACACTCCCATACCATGTGGAAGTGGGCATATGGGATATTAAGGCTACAGAGACGGACCCGAGAGAGATGACAAGACAAGCGCTACTCGCAACTGATTTATTCCATTTGTTAGCAACGGCCCATTCAACCCAGTGATGCGCCCATCGTATGCAGAACGCTGTGTTATATATGAATGGCCGCGCTAACAACAGCACCTGTTCTGTTCATTCATTCATTCATTCATTCATTCTGAGCTACTTTTCATTTTTTCTTATCCAATTCAGCTAATATCCTTAACCTTGATCGTGGAGCATAATGCTGACCTGTGTCCAAGTAACATGATGTATTTGTGGACACAAGTTTTTACGCATCACCATCAACGTCCTCGTCATCATCACCATCATCATCACCATCATAATCACCATCATCATCATCATCATAATCATCATCATCATAATCACAATCATCATCGTCGTCGTCATCGTTGTCTTCATAACCATCGTCGTGACCGGCTTTTCCGTAAACCGGGGATGACCCGCTCTTAACTAAATTCGCGAGTTCAGTAAGTGAAATCAGGTCCCCGCCTGACAATTTTTTTCCCTCTCAGGAGGAATGAAGTGCCCTTTATCGAAGCGCTTTCAACTTTTAGCCAGTGAAACCAGTGCCGCCCTGTAATGCGATTTGTGAGAAGACATATCCCATTCGATTCATTGCAGCGCACCGTCTTAGTACCACAGATAAATGTTTCAATTTCTTGTTACTCCAAGCATAGACATGATCTCGTTTTCCAGTGGCTCCCAAGCCACTGCGGCATTACTGGGAACGAACAGGCGGATAGAGCGGCTCATGGCGCCCACACAAGTGCAAGATTGACCCGCATCCCTCTATCACGCACTGATGCAGCGAGGTCGCTGCGGTCCATTGCCCGGGAAGTCACTCTCGCTAAGTGGAATACACCCAAGTTCTCCAACGCTCGTCTTTACTCGCTCGACCCAGATTTGCAGCGCCATCTACCTAATAACGTACCACGCTCGGACGTCACCTTACTTTGTCGCCTGTGGCTAGGTGTTGCCTTCACCGGTGCTTACTCCTACACCATTGGAATGGGCAACAGCCCTGCTTGTGATGCGTGCGCCACCCGACGAGACGATTGAACACCTTCTGCGCCATTGTGACCGCTTCACGACGCCGAGGCAACAGCTCTCCACCACACTTCGCCGACTCGACGACCTCCCCTTTACAGCGCAGACAATTTTAGGCGTTGTCCGACACAGGCCGAAGAGGCTATAAAAGCCCTACTGCTCTTTTTGAAGGACACGGGCCTGTCTGAACGATTGTAGGGACATTACTATAGTGCAGTGCCCTTAGTTCGCCCATTTTATCAGTGGACCGTATTAGTTTTGTGCATTCTCTGGTTGTGTGCGTTGTTTGGACCGCCTTTATAGTTGCCTGGTCACGCCTTGTGTTTTTTCTACTTTTCTTTCTCTCATTTTCTCCTTTAATATGTACTGCTGTCCTCTCTTTCCCTTTCATTTCCCGTATCCCCTCCCCCCTGAGTAGGGTAGCCAACCGGACCGTATTCTGGTTAACCTCCCTGCCTTTCCTGTACTATTCCTTCCTTCCTTCATGTACAAAAACAAAGCATTGGAGTCTACAAGCAAGGGAACTTATGTGTAAAGGACGCCTTAGTAGAACGGTAATAAAGTAAATGTGCTGGCCCACAAACTCTGCGTCCGTAAACTAAGCCCTTCTTTGCCACAGGGTGTGGGGGCATTACCGCTCATCTCTGATAAGCATCCGATCACACCGCGACTCGAGTACACTCTGCGCTAAGGTGGTCTCTGCCTATGCGGGAAGTGTGCTAAGGAACGTGAGGGGTTCGAAGAGGCCGCAAAACAAATGCACGCGTCTGAAGGCGTGGGTTTCCCGGAGAATAAATAACAGCTATCCCTCCCTACTTAGTTGCGGCGGGATCAGATTCTGGCGCGTCGAGATGAGTAGCACCCAAATTAGGCGCCCAGATCCGCTTTCAGTCCTTCCTCCCTTGCTTCCTTCCCCACCTTTTAGATCTTTTTGTCCCCGTATACGCTACTGAAGGCACAAGCATCCCAAAGTGCGGTGTTACCGCGTGCATCCTCCAATGCGCCCGTGACACCGGAGAGCGCGAGAAGGCCCCGACGGAGACGCGCCTCTTGGCAGCACTCACTCTAAGTGGGGGGAGAACTTGTGCCTAAACGTCAAACACGAAAAAATGAATGCGTACGTACGTTAGCACCCTTGCAAGACGGAGCGAAAGGAATGCCGGGTTTCGCGTTTTCGCGCTGACACCCAAGTGCGGACGCGTCAACGAAGCACCTCGGGAACAGGACAGTGTCAATATCAAATGTACGAATGAACAGGCAGAACTACAGGATGTGCCACGCTGAGAGTTGTAGGACAAACTTTGATGAGTGTATATGCAAGAGAAAAGAATGAAGCTTTATTCGGAAAAACGCGTTCAGATATTTAACCAGCAGACGAAAAGTGTAAGCTACTCGTGCATCTACCAACTTGAAATGCCATCAGAAAGTACAGGGATACTCACAATTCAACAGAAAGCGTGATAAAACCCTGAGCTTGGTTATGCGGCCGTTACCCTTAAGAGCCCTCCCAGAATGTTCCGTCAGGTCTGGAGAGCTCCGTCTATCGCCTTCCGTTCAAGATACGAGCCTCAGTACAAGGGAGCTCTTCTATATAACCAGTAATAGCTACTTATTCGGTACTTATGCGCAGGTGTTATGCTTCATACCTCGAAGCTATATAAAAACGAACGGAAAATGATTAAGAAAGGAAAGCAGACAGCCGCTGAGTAAAAAGATGTCAGAGAGAAGGCCAGTATTAAGCAACCCCCGGTTGCCTGCCCTGTACACAAAGAACATCAACAAACGATAACAAAGAGAGTGCAAGTGCAGCCTTTGCGCTGGAGAAGCTGGACACAAAGATGTACACGATAAAATTAGGCTTATGAAGGCAGACCGAATCAAGAAGCCGGGCCCCTAGGGGCTGGCCGCACCGCTAAACACAGTCGCGCAGCGTAGACGAATTACGTCACTCGAGAGAGTCGGCCGGGAAGGAAACGGTTTGGTACGGCCCCTAACAAAGCGAACGCTCATATACTTGCAACGGGGAAACAAATAAGAAAAAAAAAAAGACGACAAACAATTACTACACGTTGCCAGATCTGACAGGAGCAACAAATAAAATACTAAGGTAAAAAAGAAGGTTAGGAAGATAGAAGGTTACGGGGTCGCGACGGAGCACAGGATGACACGCTACACGCGCGCTTCTTAGATTGAAGCTTAAGGAAACGAAGTAAAAAAGAACGGGAAACGCTGAAAAAAAGAAAAAAAAAGAACTATGAAAGCGCAGTGGACTAGGACAAGCTGGGGTAGCACGCTTGAGTCAGCTGCGTAGCGTATTTCGCAGACGAAGAAGAACCGAAAAACGGCAAATGACCAAAGGAGGCCCCTGCACTCTCAAAGCAAGTTTCCACGCGTGTCATCGGAGTGACAAGGGCAATGCGAAAGAATGGAGTGGACAGATGCAGACCTTGTGCCTTTTCTGTGCCTGGGTTGATTTATTTTCAGTTTTTTTTTCCGGTTACAGATGGGTAGAAAGGGATTTGTTCGTGGTGATTTCTATATTTTTTGCGATCCACGCAGCGCAAGAACGGAATAATTATTGGACGGTCTGCTAACCTAGAACGACGGAAAGTAGGAAAACATACAGACGAATTCTCCGCATCTGGCGATGTCGCTTGTCTTTTCCGTTGCCTACCGATTGCAACTAAGACAGAAAGGAGAAAGCGCTGTTATGTGGCAGTCGGTAAGTCGAACTCATTTCAAAGTAGTCCTTGAAGGATGAAACTTTTTTGGTAAGGTAAATTATAACGCATTGGCTTCTTGGTCATTTCGCTTCTCTCTCCAGTTATTCCGACCCATCTTCAATACTCGGTTTTTGACATCAGGGCGATTCAGCTATTTCCAGTCAATTCTCTTCTTTTCTGCGAAGCATTTTTCAAGAATAAAAAAGTTCTTCTTTTGACGGGTGTTGTAAGTTGAGGTTACACTTCTCAAGCGAGAAAACCTTAACAGGTGGCAGTAATCTACATCACGTCTGGTGACCGCGATGACCGCGATGACTCTGGTGACTCTTAGCGTCAAAAGTAATTAAAACGCTTCTCATATATCTCTGATACCAGTATCAGCTTTCCCTCTTATCACAAAGGCGCTATATAAATTATCTTTACCGCGGAGCATAGATGCCTCTTTCACTATTCAGCACATCTCGCTAGCGCCCGTTATTTTTATTGCGCATTATTACTTGGATCCTTACGTGAACACTCCGCCATCATTCCAAACAGGTGTAGGCAAGAGGAGCGTGAATTCCCATTGGCTGCTACATGTCACGTGGCTCCGTCAGGCGCTGCCTCGTGGGAGATTCACTAGATGGCGCAAGCTGGCCTAAAGCGGGGAGTTGCAACCTTCGGTTAATAAAATGGCGCTTATCGCGTGTGCGGGCGCTGCTTCATAGACGATTTGATAGGTCAGTAATTCTCAAATGGGGGTTCACGGGTCTTCTAGGGCCCCTCGAAAGTATTTCACGGGGTCCATGAAGCCCTCCCAAAACCCTCTCTGCCCCCTCCGCCTTTGCTCTCCTTTTTGTCAAACGTAGTCTTTAATTAATTTGACTGGTTATTAATGTCATTCTTTTGGTAACGGGGTGGTGACGTGCGTTATCCAACCAAAAAAAGATAATGTATCTGTGGTTTGCGACTGTTTTATTTTAGCACTGCTCTGAGCAGCCGGCTCAAATTAAATTTGATTGGTTAAAAGTTGTCGCTGTCCTACGCACCGTAAGCGTCTCTGGACTTTATCGACCCACATTTCAATCTTCTTTTAGTCACCTCTAAAGCGTTGTAGCTTACCTTGCGCAGTGCAAAAAAGTTGCTTCGCCGCACGACACACACATCGGGTGTAGCACGGGTTGGAAATTTGGCTTCTTGCGCAACAGTACAGCTGTGCAGAAAAGGCAGACGCACAAAAGGGAGGTATATTATTCGTTTGTGAGCGAGTTCACCTGCAAAGACCAGTTATCTGACAACGGTTCAAAATATTGCATGTGAAGCTCAAAAGGGGTGAACGGGACACTCATGGTTGAAAACAACTGCACTAAATAATAACGAAGGCTGGCCTAGGGCGGATAGTTGGAAACTGCGATCTAGATCAATGTGTATTATGACTTCAGGGTCCCTTTTTAGGGGCCGTGAAGCCAAGATGCAAGTTTGGTTCATTAAACAGGCAGCTTTGTTCCACTAACAGTGATACCGATCGTGTCACACGCTTAAACAAATATCCCGGATAATGTGGAAGACAGATGAAGTAGCGATGGCTACGAACTTTCATGTGACATCTCTATGACGTCACATAATCTTTGTTGTGCGGTTAGCGGCCGCCGACCAAATTCCCCGCCAGGAAAGTCAGCTGCGCGATTGTAGTGGGACTATTAGTTCCGGTTGGTCGAACCACTTCAAAAACGTGCGATTAACCTCGCTGAGAACTGCAATCTTTCAGTGTTTCTTTTTATTGCGCCATGCTGACATCATCTAGCGCGAAATTTGAGTGTTTTCTTCCTCTCTGGCGTTTTTCAAGCTTAAGAAAACGTTTCGTTGCTGGATTGGAACTGAGTGAGTTACCTAACGCTAGCTCTTTCAAACTGTCAAACTGAACAAGGCTTTATTTTGTCACCAAAACCCTCTAATTTTTCAGTCCCCGTTATCTTGGACCCCGTCTTTCTTCCTTACATGCTTTCACACCTTTAACTCATGCCCTGCCATCAGTTTCTTTTCTCTCTCTTTAGTCGGCCATTCTTGTTCATGTCAAGGCGCTCTTATTCGGGAACGTGAACAAACTCAAGGCGTCTTTGCTGCCAAAACTAAGGAGCTAGGGCAATTGGAAAGGCAATTTCCCTGGCGCCTCCGTTCCGGCGTCGTCTCTATCCTTTCTTTGGCGCCTCTTTGAAGCGGCTGCTCTCCAACGCGAAACGACTGTATTAAAAATGAACCATCCGGACGGCTTTCTCTAAATATCTCGCACAAATGGGCTCATTTAAATGCGTTATGCAAGCCTTTGCAAGAAATCAGAATGGTTTTTAGCCTGCTGCTTTTTCTGGCCTTCGAGTAAACGCTACATTCTGCAGCAGCTCCTCATTTTGTGTAAACTGTAACAAAGGCCCAGCATTCGGAAGGTTAAATTTCTGCTTTCTTCAGGCTATTCTCTCTCAACTACCCATTTAATATACATGCTATGGAGGTCACAAAAAAAAGGAAACAGTTATGCATGCTTCAGCCAAATACATGCTTTTGTATTAGCGATTGAAGTTTTGTGGTCAGCTTCATTTCAATGTTTCGCTTGTCAGGCCACCATGTCAAAAACATAATATGTGAGCAAGGGGTACATACATCTTCCTAAAAAAATGTTAGTTGAACTCTTCCCACTTGGATTAAACATATTGTATGGCAGCGTCATAGACAAAGACACGAGGGAAAGAAAACGGCAGGACGACGCTGAACTTACAACTAAGTTTATTGAAACCGCAACACAAACATAAGTACTATGACCGAACCCACGTGCTCTACTATCATGACGCACAACTAGATTATCACAAACTGATCATTAACATACGGACCGATCCAAAAACCAAAATTCTTTTTTCATGCGATGTTATCTACAGCTCGCTAATACAAAAATCACCAATTTTTCTAATATTATATGCCTTAATGAGTTCTCTAGTGATCTGTTTGCGGTGCACCGAAAGGATGTCGGTATCATGTAGTTGGCACTGGTAGTTGGGCGAGTTGGTACGAACTCAACCCAAATGTTGATCCTTTTGCAGTCACTTTGATTACGTTGTCTAAGAGCTAACCCTAAATGCTGCTGTACACAATAAAGAATAACTTCTTATGAGGTATATCCCTCATCATAGGCTAACATTCATTGCTTATTAAACGAGCAAATCCCGCTTCTTGGCGAACTCTGAAATAATTTGAGAAAGTTAAAGCATGTTGTAGGACTAGTTAGCGGTGCATTAAAAAAACTGCGTGGAAAGAACGGGACAATTGAAAAAAAGACAGGACGGGCGCGGATCGGTATTATGGGAGACGTGTACATGCGAGAAATATCTCACCCGAGTTGACCCACAAGAGATCACAACGAGCTGTTTCATTTGTAGGGGGTTCAGCTTTCGGAATATGCTTCCGGCTTGAAGTATTGTTTAAAGAACCAAACAAAACTGATGCGGCTGTTTCGTTTACCCCGAGAGAGTGTTATGTTTAAATAGGCAGTGGCTTCTCATTGCTTGCCTCACATTGCTATAGAGTTTTTCCGGTCCTAATTTAGAGTGATTCCCCGTGATTCCAGACACTAGAAGATGACTTAGCGTGGAATGCTACACAGAAACGTGTTTGGGGAAAACAGCGCTGCCTTATTTTTTTAACGCCTGAAAGGGAACCTCACCGAGCTCTTGCAAGCCGCTTGTGGAGGTTCATACAGGTTGGCCCCTCTGTAGGGTGTGTTCGCCTCTTCATTATACTTTCTTTTTTTTTGATGCCAACCAAAACCGGCGTAATAGTTTCTTCTGAATGTGTTCCACTACAGTGACTTCTTTCGCATGCCATCTAACTACGTAATGCAAGCCTACCTTTGCGACGCAGTTAAAAACGTGTACTGTTGGGCGAGTTTTACGTTTTTTGAAAAAGTAGTCACAGCACGAAAACAAACAAGAACACGACAAAAAACGACGGGAGAAGCGCTGATGCTGGTCAGCCCTCGTCCCGTCGTTTTTCTCGTGTACTTGTTTCTTTTCGCGCTGTAGCTGTTTTAAAAAGAACGCAGTTAGTTGACGGAACGAAGTGTGGAAATTGACGTGGCTTAAAAAAGGTGTCTCAGCTGTGCTGTCATATTTTCATGGTTCGCCCCGTTCTACAGATCGGCCGCTACGTATAGTATGTTCGCTTTTTTGTTGTAATAAAAACTCAAAGAACAGATAAACTCTAATAAAAAACTCCAATAAAAGATGCACTATTGTGTTTTTTTTTAATATTTGGTGACGACTTCGTGAACTCTCGCCGGCAGCACCAAGAAAGCAACGGGCACTGCGAACGGACTTTAACGGTGAACGCTAGCTGCACTCTAGGCCGTCCGTTAGGGCGATTGAGGGTTTCGTAATAGCAGTTTCGTATTGTCCTGCTAGCAGGGATTGCACCCTCTACTGACAAACAGCAAATCAGCGCAGGAATATGGCATAGGAGAAAAGAAGAGGGAGATGATGGGGATTCGAAATGAGCCCAGGGCTGTGAGTCATGTCCATTTCCATTTCACGCTACGGAGATCGCTCGTCGAAGTGTTCTGTGCGTTTGTTCTCTTGCGTGCTTTCGTCAATGATAATGGTGCAGATAGAGGGAGGAGGAGTGGAAGCATTTTCCGAGGTTACAAAAGCTTGCCATGGCATCTGGCGCCCTTTTCCTGTTACTTGTGCTCGCTAGACCCTAACGGAAGAGCACGCCCAGACACCCATCACGCCGTTTTTGTTACTACGGGAAAAGTCTGCACTGTACTGGTAGATATAGTAATGTTTCTACTTTATTTTTAGGGCGCACGAGCTTCGACACTGTCGCGAGCAGGGTGACATACGAAAGGCGAGATAACTTTGTCGGAGCGTGTGCCCCGTTATTAGTTAGGACAAAACACGGATGCTGTGATTCTGAGCGCTGTCATGAGCGTGCATGTGAGTCTGAAGACGTTCGTTACATGAAGGCTTGTAAATAAAGGCATGCGAGCTTTCATAACACCAAGGATTTGTATTTGCCGCGGTCAAGATTTTTCTCCTTTGCATTCCAGTAATTCGTGAAATACGTTGTTCAATTTTGTGCCTTATTTAGTTCACCATTTACGTTCCTTGAAACTTTTCCCAAACAATCCTGAGACAATTTCCTTGATTTGTTATTTTTTGTGCACAGCTTTCAGACAGCAAAGCCTTTCTAGAAGCTTGTTGGGGAAAGCAAGAAATTTAAATTCAGCTGTTTCAGTTTTTTTATCTTCCCTCGGAGGCGTTATTTTCATTTTGAACCAAATGCAGCCCCAGGTTGTGACAACCAACTCTGCAAGGGGAATTCAAGCCTATCTTTTTTCTTCAGTGTACAGAACGGGAATCACGCGGTCATTAAAAGACCGACAGTAACTCAAAATTACGGGCAATCACTTCTCCAGAGCCAAATATTTCCATTTTTTTTCTATCGCCTCAGCAACGCGAGTTTTCCCAACTCCCACATGAGCGCCTTTTGTATCAGTGTTAGAGCGTATACCTCCTATCGTTAGACCACTCATCAAAAGCTCACATCCTATTTTTAAACCCTCGAAACAGGAGTCGAAGCCCTTTTCCCTGGCAGGGTCAGTTTAATTTATCGCCTCTTCACGGTATGTGTGCATACCTTCTATGAGTCCAGTTCTCAAAGCTTACTCTACATACTATGTGCGTGCCGAGACTTTAGAAAGAAATGGCCGCTCTAAATAGTGGCGGAAAGACTGGCGCAAAGTGCTTGCGCGCCTGTTGTCGCAAACTGGGATTTGATGATTCATCGCTCTTGAGGTCTTTTTTTTCAGGGAAGGGAAGGCAGACGGAACTTTGTTGACAGCATCGGCGATCTTAATACGGCATTTCAATGTTGATCCCTGCACACTTCATTGTAGTGTGTAGCGGTGCATCCCACATTGCGAGCATCCAACGTAAGGGGAATGTTTTTCTAGCATACAAAACGTTTTTTTTTATATTTTTCCGTACAAAACTGGAGGCATTTAAGAATGCTTTTTTAGAGCAGTTATATTTATATAGCTGTATTTATATTATTATATGAAACATTAAAGATGCCTATTATACATTATATTAAAATCTAAAATTCTTTTCTCGTACAAAACTGGAGGCGTTTAGGAATGGTTTTATTTTAGAGGGGTGATTCTCTAAGGGTTGGAGGAAAGGGGGTCTGCGAATTTCAAGGGGCCCGTCAGGGGACTTTAAGGGGGCCGTCGAGTCCCTCCAGAACACTCCTCCTTTTCTCGGTCTTGCCAAACTCGCCGCTAACGCAAATAAAAGAAACTGTGGCTTTGTCGCATTGCTCGTGGGACTGGCTTCCTCACATAGCGGGTCCCAAAAGTCGGCTTTTATCTCATCACTACAATTGTGCGAAAAAGCCAGACGTGCAAAATTCCGCAATATAAATAAGTGTAAGGGCGACCCCAGCACCAAGATTCAATTGTTTGACAATACAACAAATCCGCACGTACTTGATGGGGGGTGGGGGACCCCAATCACAGCCGTCCACCGTTCACGTCAAAGCAACATGGCCACTACAGTGACAAGTCAGAGCAAGCTGGCTGTAAAACACTGTACCCATCAACAGCCATTTGGGCTCAAAAGCACATCTCCGGCAACGTATGCGCGGTTATTCTTCAGCTCATGTACGTGGCTGAAAATAATGAAACTCGGCTAGCATGTATTGCATAAGTTGTGTTTTAGTGGAGGCAATCAGACTGGGGCTGTATTTAGAAATGGCGCATCCATTCTTAACTGAAACTTTGAGAATTACGACACCTCGGCCTGTTTTAACAGTAGCAACAACGTATCTGCCCTTTCCCCGCAGGCAACTTCAATATCATGTTCCCTACCCAACAAAAATATTGAGCCATGAAGTCAATTAGCATTCGGTGTGCAAAGCTAGAAATTAAACAATGATGGCCCTACAAATTGCCGCTCCTGCCATTGTGGTTCATCCGCGCACTCATGCGTCGCATTTTATGACCGGATGCAAGCCCCGGGAGCGACCCTTCATTCCTATTGGATGGGAGCGGTGTGCGCGATGTTTGCGTCATAAGGGGGAGGACGGTTCGAGGGGGAGGAGCGCTGTCGAATGCGAGTTGGGGCCCTCGACATTGGGTTGAAAGGAATATCGATTAACGTTCACAGTATAATGCATTAGGCTCCAGAAAAGCGAGCTAGGGAAAGTTAAACAATGATATTAACGACAGCTGAGTACAATAGAGGGCATCTAAGTCTTGCCAGACGCCCTCTTATACCGAGCATCATCAATTGAGGCTGTGCTCTTTTTTTTTTCAATGAAGCTGATTTTAGCTTGTATCTTTCGCCAATTTATATCATTAATTCTGCTCGACCGCATCATATTGCCTCCTTGTTACGTGATACCGGAAGGAGCTTCCTCCGATGCGCTCCTTTTAAATACCCTTTTCTTCCCTCTAGTATTTCAAAAGTGTTGAATCATAATGAGAGTTGTGTGGACGCAGAATGAAATTTGACAATGACTATACCGTGCGAAAATGCATATCGTGTTTGTGCAAGAGTGACAGAAGGGTGAAGAATAAAAAGAAGACCGCAAGCTGGAGTGAGGCTTAACGGGTGTAAGGCTTCAGAACCCATGAAGGGGCAGCCTATACATTTAATGCAGAGTACTCGCTCTTCTACTTTCGCTTCTTGAGCGACTCGGAGCCGCTCCGCTTTGGTTCTTCAGGTAAGTCGGAATTTTACTTGCATCGCTTCCTAATCGGTCAGTGGTTCCTCCTGGACATATCCTTTTCCAACGTTCTGCTGACATCTGTCTTATGGTTGAAGTATCCTTACGGGGAAATCTCCTGGACCAAGTTCTCCTCCAATCAGCTTGGCGGTAGGATGACAAAGGTTACGACGGTTTCGAGAATGTTGCACCCAATGTTCAACATGGTCCGGAGGCGCCGATGCACCACGAGGGTACCCACAAAAAAATTACCATCCTTTCCTAAAGAAAGTTAAGAGATGAGCGAGACTTTCTCGCATCAAAAGTGCGCCGAACGTGCGCCAAAGCCTTCGCTAAAAGAGCGTATAACGTTCACTCCAATCGTCCGATCGATCCAATCGATCGTCAATCGATTGCCAAGTCGATCCAATCGAAGTGCATCCAAGATTGTCAAAGTGGGTCTAATCGATCGTCAATCCTTCGAAGACCCAAGTCGAGTACGACGAACGAACCCATGCGACCATCTTGAGCACACTACGTAAACCATCTACGAATGATCTAAATGTATATCAATTCGGGGATTATGAGATAACGGCATAATATTAAGTGCGAATGCACTTTATAAGCGACCCCAAACCATCCACCGCCGGCGGCGGCGGCGGCGGCGTCCGCAGTGCTCCTCTATATTTAAAAAAGAAACAGCATCCGGCGCCAGGTTTCGATCCGAGGACTTTGCGGCCGCAGCGCGACGCTCTACCGACCAAGCCACGGACGCGACGCTGATATCAGTGTTAGTGACGCGCCTTATATCTTTAACGCATTCAAACTACGTCGTCAGCGGCGTGCGTTGGCGACTCAGCGGCGTTATAGCGGCTTGATAACTGCGTGGTGTACACGTGATACTACAAACCCGATGGAAGAGATGGAAGAGAAGGCGGCGAGGCGGTGGGCTGCGGGGGCCGAGCGCAAGCGCCGCAAGCGCCGCAAGCGTGCCGACAACCGTGCATTCGCACTTTCACATTCTCCCCTTCGGAGAAATGCGGGGGAATTTTTGTAACCCTTCTTCATGATCGATGCGTGTGTTGTCTTATCTAGAACCGTTCCTTTTTCGCGGTTTTCAAGTAACCGTTTTGACACTGTGGGAACCAGGTTTCACGCATGCGCTGTGTGTCCAGAGATCTCGTCAGAGCTTTTCGGTCGACCAGCAAGTCTAATCAGGAAGGCATTAGTTTTTTTTTCAGGACGCCATTTGTCCCACTAAGAAAGGTTTCGTTTTAAAAGCTTTCGATATAAAAAAAAATTGAAAGAACCAAGTTCTTTACACAAGAGGAGGTACGCGTGCCGGTACACACGCGCATATTTCAGCGGGAAGTTACAGCAAAAATATCAATGCTGAAGGCACTGTTCGCGCGTGCGTCAATGTGTAACCGTAACAACTGCTCTTGATTCATTTATGACTCCAAACTCGCAACATTACACAAAAATAAATTTGAAAATCGAAGCCTTTGACTAGCTATTTCGAACCACCCCGGAAGGTTCACTGGAATGCAGTATCCTTTACAGTACTATAAACTACAAGTGAATAGCATCCCGCCCACTGACAGTAGACTGGGCGGCTTTCAGAAGCCATGTCTTTTCCTAGACTACATTAACGTCCTGGATTACGTCCCGTATATGTAATCGGTGCGCAGTATCAATCCCGTGATACAAGCGACTGTGACAGACACGTCGTATGAGACGAAATAGCAAGTGTACAGTAGGAACCAATGCTGAAGGAATGCGACGCAAGAAAACACGTTTTGTGCTCAACATTCCAACGGCGCACAAAAATCGTACATAAAAGCCACGCCAAAAAGCAAGTGCCGCCCGGCAACAAACCATAGCTTTAAAATATCCGAGTCCCGCAAGGTGCACCATTCCGTTTTATCGGCGAGAGGCCATCAAGATGACGACGGCGGCAGTTTGGTTCACGATCACACTACGCGGGCCGATGACGCCACACGGGAGCGCCAGGGCCTAAAACCTCTCGCGTGGAACTGAGTGCTTTCCGCCTCCCGCGTACCTGCCCCACTCGGCTATCCGCAGGAGTGGCAGAACGCATCACTAGCTAGCTGTGGATGCTGAGGTGAAAAAGAAAAAATAAATGAATCTGTGCTACTTCACCGTGTAGTGTTGGAGACTCTTACTCCTTTTCGGGGACCTCTTTCGCTTCACGAGAAGGCGAAGGTTGGGAAAGTAGGGCGAAAAGGGGCCAGTCTGCAGATTACAAAAGCGTGTCCCTTCTTGATGGCCGCCTTAAAATGACGCTGTTCTCCTGGCCGACGTGAGACATCAAACCTGTGGAGTGAGACGGGAAAGGCCCCTGATACTTGGCAGATGAGCCTGTGCGTACGTGCGTGTCTGTGTGTGTGAGTGTGCGCGCGCGCGCGCGTGCGAACGTGCGCATGTGTCATGATTTTGGTCCAGGTTGCTTTTTTTCACTTCTATATAATAGCTTTTAAATGTCGATGGGAGAGTCCTTCATCCTGCAAATAGTAGGCTGTTGTTGATTCTTTCCTTACGAATTCCTCTTTGCCTACTGCCATATTTTTTTCTCACAACTGAAAGTGGGGCGAGTTGGCTATACATATTGGGAAGAAGCGCGAAAGCGATGACACGTATAAAACATACGGGTCGCCGTTTTCGCGCTTATTTCCAGAATGTTTTTTTTACCTTGCAAGCCTAACTCTCACACGATGGCAGGTGTCTGCTGCCCTTGAGCTGAATTCACCCCATGAGTGCACATGGGGAGCGTATACGTGCGGGTAGCAGCTCTAGCTGCCGTGTGGCGGCGAATCCCCAGGAGGTAATTCAGTTGCACTTGGCCGTTTCAATAAACCTACACACATAGAAACTTCATTAGGCTTGTTCTATTAGAAGGCCTTGTAGTCACAGATTCAAAAATATGTTAATTTTGACTCAGCAATATTCAGCCAGTGAGCGCTTACCTATGGGCGGGAAAAAAAGATGGCGGAATGGTCCTACAGCGCCCATGTAAAAAATATCGGGATTTTTTTTTTGCTATAAAATATAACTTCGGGCATTTGGCTCAGCTCATATAACTTGAATGCGCAAGCATTACGGCTTGCCCCACTGATGCTTCTCAAAAACCTTTTTTACTGCTAAACAATACTTGCTTCTTTTTCTTCGTTTTTTTCTTCGTCTTTTGCCTTTCCTTGCTGCATTCTTCGCCTACTGCCGCTGACAGCCAAACGTGTAAGATTTCTTATGAGTCAACATGAATACAAAAATGCGTAAAAGTTGAAGAAAATGGTTCAAAATGGACCCCTAGGAGTTCTTTTATTGCTTTATCAACATGTGCTGAAAACCGTTCCGATATCAAGCGACTTTTTTAGGATGGTTGCCATTAGTGACTGGCGGTCCTTGCATTGCTCAGTTTATTGAGCCAAGCTCTGGTATGTCATAAACACATCTAATAAAACTTTACCCTCCTTATCTATTTTTAATAAAACATTTTTTATCGAAACCTGAAAATTAATAATTAGCCACAGACTTTGCTCAGTCGATATGATTTTTGAAGCACAGTAAGAGCTGTTTGATCCGTCTAAGAATACTTCTAGAAGGGGGAAAAAAAAACCTGTGCGTTGTAGTGCACTCATTAGGCATAGCATCATACAACATCTAGGCCGTCCAGTCTTAGCCGAGAGCAGATGAGATCCTGCATGAATTCGCGTGCACATTTTTATTTTCAATGCTTCCACTCCCCCGTGTTCATCCTGCCGAGTTGCGTTGTTCGCACCCCAGCTCATGCCTCCCGTCGGCGTAACTCATTCCCGAATAACAAATATTCTGTCATCCAAAAGACGCGCAACCTGATATGTGGCATCACTCCTCGGTCTTTCTCATTGTTTTTCGTCGCATTCATCTTTCATCTCCTAGTTGTGTTATCTGTATTCCACTAGGAGTAGAACGACCGGACAAAGGCATCAGGCGTCCGCTTTTTCAGGTTTTTTTTCTGTGCCTAGTACTTTTCTTTCTCTTTTTCCTCAAACCCTGTTATTTTTTGTTCCCCGTTCTTCCGGGGGGTTCTGCGGTGGGTTCGCTGGTGAGACGACGCCGAAGGCTTCCGCTGTCGAGTAATCTAATAAAGGGAGCTTTTAATCTTCATATTGCTAGCCACCCGGCGGCGCTCAGGTTGCGTTTATTCTATGGCGATTTTTTATACCTGTCTTAAAAACAAAAGTGGAAGGAAAGAAGAGCACTGGGACTCAAAAAAAAAAAGGCTGAATCTCTAGCTAAATCATTGCTTGCAATAAGCGTTAAAAAGAGTTTCCAAGTCACCCCCTCCAAAAATGAATGAATGAATGAATTTTATTCCAAAGAAGGATGGCGGCTGCGCCAATTTGGTGGAGGGGCAGCTAGAGTTTAAGTAGGTCAAGCAGTCCTGGCTTCCGAGCGTAGATGCCGCTTGCTTAAGTGAAACCCCATAGAGACGTGAATATCTGCTTGACTTTGGCTGCTGGTGCGTAGATCCACTCGAGTTACGAAGACATACGAGGTCGTGGGTTCGATTCCCGGCCGTGGCGGCCGCTTTTCTGGTGGAGGCGAAAGGCAAAAACGCCCGAGTGTACGAGATTTCGGCGCACGATGAAGATCCCCAGGTGGTCAAAATTAATCCGGAGCCCTCCACTACAGCGCGCCTCATCGCCTGCGTTGCGTCGGCGCGTTAAACCGTATACAATCAATCAATCAAGTTACGAATATATTGTTACCCTGTGCTTGTCGCTCTCCTGTTAGAATCACGAAGAGTCCAAGATGAGATGCTGTAAGAAAGGTCTCAAGCTAGTTTTTCATGGGCTGCACTTTGCATATGCGTACCCGAGTGGGCGTACTTTGTGGTCTTGCCTCTGAGGTCTTTTAGTGGAGATGCACGCTTTTTACTTTTGCAGTATGGCCTCTATCAGTTCTTGTTTGGTGCGGGCTCTATGAATGAAGACCTGGGCTACCCTGGGCTGTCTTTTCAATGGAGGGGAGTCATTTTTGGGCATGATGATTGAAAGTACTTTGTGTGTATCCGTTCTGTGAATGATGTGATTCTCGTTTGGATGAAGTTGAAGTTCATGGTGGGGAACTATTATTTGGCCACGAGCGGTTGTTAATAGTTTAGCTCACCAGTTGGCGGGCTCCTTTATTTGATGTGCTGCCACAATGAGTTGGCACCAAGTGAATTCTCAACTTTACGCCTGCTCTTGTTTCAATGTACCCACACAGCTTCTTAATCAGGTGAAGTACCAAACCTCTGTTCGGCGTCATTCCAGAAGCCTTTATCTGTCTCTGATTGCCAGTAAGTACGGTCAGTTTTTTAACTGCATCGGCACTTTGGAGGGGGGCAATCTTCTTGATTTTACAAGAATGGCCTCGAGCTCTAGGTGGACTCAACAATTGTACTCTAGGCTGACGACAATTTCTGTGCGTACTCCTGCCGTATATGACTCGAAAGTTGGAGCGTATAAGACCGCTGTACTTACCTATGTCTAGATACCACGTTGCGCCCGTGTACAGGACCTTCTTCGCTTTTTCTAGACTATTCGCTTTTCTTTGAACTTCGCGCAATATTTTTCCGTATTACTTTGACTACTGTGGCATCTTCCCACATGGGCAGTTTGACTGGCGGGTATGGCAAAGACTGAGGAAGGCCCTCTTCGCTTTACCAGATGTTTCTCGCTTCATTTATTTCCTGTCTTGACGATTTACTGTAAAGGTTGTAGTTTAGTGTATCTTACCGCCACAACTGTTGCGTTTCTTCACAGAATTTTGATTTGCCTATTCAGCCCCGTGGCATGTGGTTTCTCACGGGTACAGTTGCTTCTGCCTATACCCTAAGTTTCGGATGTTTTCGTTTGGATGGAATTGGGGGTTGGAAACAGCCCTGGCATTTTTTATTGGTCCGGTGTTGTATTTTTTGTTTTCTGAAGCAATAGGCCAGCGGTGTGCTTATCCTGCGTAGGAGTTCCCGCAGTTTTGAGGCGCTAAATTTGAGAGATCTCAAGTTGCACGACAGTACGCTGGGGCAAACAATCCATTTGCGTCTACTGATTGACTACGTCGTTAGTCTAATGAAGCAGGCTTGTGTTCCCTCTTGGCGTCAGCCTTACTGCAAGCTGTTCAAGCGCTTGTAACATACGTAGTGTCGTCTGTTCGGCCTGCTGGGTGACCTTTTGCATAAACTGTTTAACAGCTTAGTGTTGTTGCTCATGTCGTCGGGCCATAGCTTGAGGATGAATCATTTGTTAGGCTAGCTGTTGCAGGCGCAACTTTGAATCTCAGCCTTGGAGGTAATATCAGATATCTTGATCTGGTTTGCAGAAATGTTCAACCGGAATAGCAAAACGAGTCTGAAGAGACAATTAGGTGAAGGTACATTCCTGCTTTCAACTTGCTCACGTTTCGTGTTTGTTCACCGACAACAAGCCTGGTACGATGCGGTGGTGTGTACAGACATTCGGTGATGTCATTGAGTGTTGGGGTTGTTTTGAAAGAAAGGGACATCGCGTCAGACGGGGCGGGAAAAAAGAAGACTAACAGCGGCAAGTGTTCCTCGGCGCACCTCACCGTCTCCACTGACGCAATGTCCCTTTCTTTCAAAGCAATCGGCCCTAATTTCATCTCTTCTTGGGGGGTTGTTCCAGTTCTGTATGATTCCCGTTCGATTGGTTTGGGTTTACTACGGACCCTTTGACTCAACGTAAAGAGTAATGACGCTAGCCTGACACAAGAACAAGTATAAATTGCTTTAAAATTGACCCAGAACCGCGTCGCAGGAATATTGCGTTGCTGGAGGAGCCTAAAATAATGCTATCAAGTGTGCACTTTTCAAAATATACTGCAAGAATAAAAACAGACTTTTAATTTCACACCACAATTTCACAGCACTACTCGCAAAACGCATTTATTTTTATTCCGATTAAATCGATCAAATTACAAGTACTTCAGCATGTGTTTCTGCCCAGCCAAACAATTTTTCGCAATTGAAAAAACTCACCTGGAATGAATTTTGCCTTTTCAGTTCAACTTAGCAAAGTGCCCCGCAACAAGATCATCAAAAAGTACCAAATAAGTAAAACTGTATACAGCCAAAATTTCTATGTAAAAAATGTGTCTCGAAATAAAATCTAACCAAACCTCCCCCAAAGAGAACGGACGTACACGCGAAGCTTGTTACCAGTCAGCATAAACAAAAGCAGCATCCAAAACCTCGAATTAACCATTAACCAAACCCAAACCCATCCCCAATCAACCCGAACCCCTACTCTTTCAACCCCACCCCAACACCTGAACGAGCCCAAACCAAACCTCACCCAACCCACTGACCGATCTTGACCCGATCTTAAAAGACACCCATACCACATAAACACCAGATGAAGAATCGCTCCTCGTAACATAAAGAATCACCTCATCACCTTATCGCATACAGATTCACTTCCACTAGCATGTCGGCTGCCACGCTGTAGTGCTCGGCGACTTCCAAGTCAGCCGCTCATCTCCTGACATGCAGCGTGGCCTATTAACGGCAGCGCCCCTGCCAACGGTGCTGCTATAATCAGGAACATGTCTGCATCGCACCCATTTCAAATTAGCCGCTCATCTCCCGGCATGCAGTGTGGCCTAGCAACGGCGTCGTCCAGGGCAACGGCGCAGAGAAAGGATGACCTCAAACGCTTGGCGTATGAATACCGTGTCCGTATGGTGCAATCGAAAAGACGTCGGCTTCATGACAGGACGTACTTGGGTTTGATTCCGACCACGGGAAGCGTTTTTTTTTTCTTGAGACGCTTGGTTTTCTAGAACGCCATCACATTCTTCTACGACACAAATGAGTTAATATTCAGTTTCATGAACACTGAGATGATGCCAAAAGAACAGTTGGATTTCCTTTCCGCTAGCGTTCTTTTTTTCTTTTGAGCCACCTGCAGTGTTTTATATTTTTGACAGACGTTTGTCGCAGCTAATTTCAGAAGACGTGTACGAGAATCGGTGTAGATTCCCCGGCGAACGGTAACCAATATCAGCCGGCCATCGCTTTCGTTATATTGTGAGAAAAAAAAGGAAAAGAAGAACACATGCTTTTGTGGAGGACAAATTATAAGGTCTGATATGAGGGCAGGGGTTGCATCGCAAGGCAACAAAGTTTTTCCGTCAGTTCTTCATACGCACCAAATAGCCACAAATGATGGGTTGATGGGCTTTATTTGTGTTCCACATATTCTACTTTCGTCCATGAGTGTTAATCTCATCCACCTTCGTCAACTTTACACCTTTTCGATTCTTCTCCAGTGCACTCGCCGGAGATTTTTATGTATGTCCTTCCCTTCATTCTTTCTTGGGCTACCTCCTCCACCTTTCTTTGTGTTTCTGACACTGAGAGATTCGTTGGGAATAAGAAAAGTGCGGTTCACACTGAAGCCCTGAGAAGAAAACGAAAGCTGACAGGTGCTACAACGAGTTTCACTGGTAATAGAAAGAAGAATATTCTTGCTACCTTTTCTTCACGTCAAAGGAGCCGGAGAGGCGGACAGAGGGTGGGAGTCTACGCGGTGGAAGGTGTCTAATGTGAGGTGCGCATGTCACTTGCGGGTTTACGCGAAAACGTACGCATTGCATGCTACTTGACTCTCTTGTATCGTCGAGTCACTCGTATCTCCCCTTGAGTCACTCGTATCTCCCCTTGTTCAACCAGCCCGTGAGGCGACTCCAGCCTTCCCGTGACCGTCTAGCAGGGCTGGTTAGCATGCTTCAGTGCCCAGCGTAACACCACAACGTGTAGCCACTTGCTCTCTTTGAGGGAAGAGCTGACGTTTTTCGTTTCCTTTGTTCCTATCTCGCTATTCTGCCCGCTAGTTTTATTTATGTGCTGTCCATTGCAGCGTTGTTCTTTGAGACGGTAGACTGGGCCGAAATAATGAGTGCTCGGCATCGTCATCTCCCCCCGGTCTGCCCAGCTCCCCTCACCCTCAACTTCTCAGGAGAGGCGTATCATCCCGTCATTTGCCGCTTCTCGAACTGCAGCAATATGGAGGTGGGCTCGCATAACATTCGCTTCACTGTGGTGCGCTCGCGATGTCAACAGAGAGCTAGGGAGTAAGGAAACTGGTTTAAATTGGAAAAGAAAAAGAGATGGAGATAAGGTGCAAGGCAATGCGAAATGAAATAACCAAGTGAGTCCTCTCCAAAGCGCCCGTGTATAATTATCCTACAGGGCGTCCTTCTTCTGCCGCCGCTGAGTTTGTAAGGGCCTTATCCCTTCCACGCATCCTTGCGGAAAGGAGCAATGAGATTAGTGATAATGTACAGCGTCTCTTTTTCCTTCCCTCTGGAACTTCTGCAGATGCTTTATATCGGTCTCTGCGAACAGCGTGTCTGCCTTGCACAAAATCACCTCTGACGTTGGAACCTGCGGAGAACTATACTGCATTGATTTGAACGGAGTTGAAGAAAAGGGCCCTAATTAAATTCCACAACGAAGGGATGGCGGCGCATGGGTCTTGATCGAAATACAAGATTGCGGGGCTACCGGAGGGATGGGCAAGCGCACCTCTTCAAAAGGTTTCAATAGAGTTCGAAGGCACAATAATAAGAAACACCTTCCTTCCGAATACAATACGTGAAAATGTCTTTAGATTATTAATATTCGTGTTTGCCGCGCGCGGTTATCTCAAAGCGGGAGCTGTATGAAAGCTCTTCAACGGGAGATGTTGGCAGTGCGCGACAGAGAAACGCTCGGATTAGCTGTGCCTAAGTACATAACCCGTTCAATCAAAGTAATTCAACAGCCCGTTTCTCTAACGTCAAAGATGGTTGAAACGCGAACATTTGAGGCGTGGACCTTGATCGTTAGCCGTTTGGGCTTTGATCGTTGCGGTTCAACTACCTTCCACTTTACCTACGATCACCATAAAAATCACCACCACCATCACTTTACCACGATCGGCCTTTGTCTAACGACAAAGATGGTTCAACCATCTTTCAGTTCACACATCGGTCATCATCATCGTCAAAAAATGTGGCTTTGATGATGGTTGGATGTTTATGGCGCAAGGCACACTGGGGCAAAGAGCACCAAAACAATAGTCATATATGAGGGATGAAACCTTAAACACTAAGTAAAATCAGCAAAAACAAAAGTAAAATCACAAAACGACAATGAGCATGGCTGGTGTATAGGGCCAGATTTCATGATGCGTGATAGGAAATGAGGTTTAAAAACTTGACGTCGGACAAATACTCAAACACACGTTTCACGGAAACAATGGCATCATCACCTAGGAAAAACGATGGATGTAGGGAAATATGTTGTCTGTAGAGTTCTCTGAAGTGTTTGTGTCGTGTTGTGTGAAGTGCCTTGCATGTGACTAGTATGTGCACTACGGATAGGGCCTCTCCGCACCTGCTGCACTGGGGTCTAGAAGATCCCGTCAGCAGATACGAGTGCGTTGCATGGGTGTGCCCTATCCGCAGCCTACCCAAGGCGACTTCCGTGTGTCTGTTGTGTGAGTCAGATGTGTACCGTCCCAAGTGTGGCTTTATTACATGTAGTTTGTTGTCTGTCTGTTCGTCCCAGTGTGTTTGCCATGTTCTGCGCAGGTGTTGCCTTATGTGTGGCTTGAGGTCTGTATATGGTACGGTTGTTATGTCTACAGTGTTCCTGAGTGCAGCAGCAGCGGCCCTCTCGTCTGCCAACTCGTTCCCAGTGATCCCAGCGTGTCCTGGGACCCAGCAGAGGAGCAGCTGATGCTTCTGTGCATACACAGACATGATAGTGTTAAATACAAGATTAACTATGTGGTTTTTGGGGGGTGTATGCGATGACAGTGCGCGAACAACACTCAAGGAATCTATGTAGATGATAGACTTAGGAATTTGATTTTCAAGTATGTGTCGTACAATTAGTAAAATTCCATACGCTTCTGCTGAAAAAATTGATGTGTGCACGCTCATGGTTCTGGCTGCATTGAAACTAGGACCATGAGCAGCGCACGACACCATACTGGAGGTTTTAGAAGCGTCACTATAAAATTCTGCACATGTGTATTTAAACTGCAAAGACAGAAAGTGCTGCAGTATTGCAGCTCGTGGTACACGATTTTTGTCAAGTCTCATAAAAGAAAGGTCGCACGACACAGGGCGAACTTGCCAAGGCGGTACACTGTTAGAAAAGGATGACCTGTACACATCTAAAAACGAAGCACTGAGATTCGAGGCTCGCTCTCTCACTCTAAGTGAAAAGGGCAGAGGAACGGATGGGCGATTTGCAAAGAGCAGAGATGTTGATGTATCGTTAAAGACAGGATAAAAAGGATGATTATTCAGTGACGAAATTTTAAAAGCATATAGCAAGTCCATGTACGTTCGTTGGTTCTCGAGGCTCCACTTATCACACTCGACATAAAGACTCTCGGCAGGGCTAGTGCGAAAAGCACCCGAAGCAAGACGAAGCCCCAAGTGTAGCACTGGGTTCAGAATTCGCAAGGCTGTCTTAGTCGCCGACCCATACACCACACTGCCATAGTCTAAACGAGACCCAACCAATGCAGTATACAAGCGAAGCAGGAGTTCTTTGTCGGAACCGTAGGATTGGTGGGAGAGAACCTTAAGTATATTCATTGTTTTGAGACATTTATTTTTAAGTTCCTTGATGTGGGGAATGAATGTGAGTTTGTGATCAAACACAACACCTAAGAACTTGTGCTCCTTGTTCACAGGAAGCGACACGCCATTCAGAGTAATGTCTGGGTCCGGATGGACCCCGCGCTTCCTGGAGAACACAACGCAGGAGCTTTTTACAGGATTCAATTTAAAACCATTCTTGTCTGCCCAGCCGGCAAGTTTCTTTACACCAAGCTGGACTTGACGTTCGCAGATTGACATATTGCATGATTTATAGGATATCTGGACGTCATCTACATACATGTAATAAGAGATTGTAGGTGGCAGTGCCTTTCCTGCTGCTTTCCTGTGGCTTTCCTGCACTGTGGCTTTCCTGCACTGCATTTTCGCGTGTGGTCATCAGTGAGGCGAAGAAAGCGTCGCTTGAAAAGAAGAGGGAGGGCGATCTGGTGCTGTCACCGAACCAGTGACCTGCGGTTCGCTATTAG
The DNA here is from genome assembly GCF_048455015.1 of Haemaphysalis longicornis. Lineage (NCBI taxonomy): Eukaryota > Metazoa > Arthropoda > Arachnida > Ixodida > Ixodidae > Haemaphysalis > Haemaphysalis longicornis. The sequence continues at coordinate 38,326,534 of NW_027526460.1, forward strand.
GATGTGGGTCCGATCCCTGCCACGCCGGGCGTAGATTCAGCGCGTTAAACCCCGCAATCAATAGATTACAAAATACGGGGTTTAAGGCAACTGTGCTATACCGCATTTTTTTTACTTGCTTTGCTTCTGTAAGGAAGAAACAGACATTGTCAGGGAATTAGTGGCGTCGCATAACGGTCACCAGAAGGGAAGGGACATGATTACTTTATGCGATAAAAATGCGCGAAATCTCTTCTTTGTGCCACGATGTTTTGGGGTACGGGTGGTGGGAGGCATCGAAGAGGCAGTTTAGCCTGCCTATCGTCAAGCTAAGATTACCTACCCCTGTTGTTCAGTGGCAAGGAACAGAATAGAGGTAGGAGAGAGACAGGAGAGTTAGTTAGTCTATAGCCTGTTTTTCAATCCTGTACATGGAGAAAAGGGAGATTATGCAACAATTCTTCAGGTTTAGCAGTTATCCCGAGCTAAAGGGCTGCTTAACTTGGTTGCGCAAAGATTATGCGTGCACACAGTGTTTCATTCATGAAAGTTTGGTCACACCCGCTACACTTGCGCTCCGGCGGCTCAAGGTCATTGCGACGCGATGGATGACCTTGCGAGTCAGGGCGTAGTAGAACTTTTGCTCTAGAGGAATAAAGCAGGTATTGTAAGGTGAACACAGAGAGAAAATAGTCAGAAGGTTGCATGCGCAGCATTAAGTCGCGATGAATTCAAGGATGCCGATCATGTATGACAGTCTCCTGTCGCTGTCCGTCGTGCGCCCGAAGCGCCTTCACCACCTTTTGGGCTAAAGACCAACGTCCCAGGATCAGAACGGCTGCCAAGAGTCCGAATTGCCAAAAGCTGACGAGAGCTGCCTTCTTACGATGAAAAATGGGGCATTCCCATAAATGGTGTCGAATAGTATATCGCGTGCAGCAGATTTCACATGCAGACCCACGTCTCTCGACTCCTGATCCTTCTGTCCACCTGCTGGCTACACCACGATTGTTCATTTCACAAGGTGAATGCAGCACAGTGGACGCTACACTGTTATCAACAATCCCCCGAATCAGCGCCTATAACACCCCGTGACGTTCGCGGGTTACTATTTGAAGGCGACCATAATAGGCGTTGGGGCGTTCGATGGACTTCAGGACTTTTGCGTCCCCCAGCTTTACAGGTGGAACTGAGTGTCCCCAACGCCTATTGCCACTTTTTTCTACAGGCCAGCCTTGAATGTTTTGATGTGCTCATGCGGGTGGATTGTTGATAACATCGCAGCATTCGCTATGTTGTACGCTGTTTTTGAAATGTACTATAGCTTGCTGAGTGCCCTCCTGGTCTTCCTCCTCAACCTGGCAGCATCATACCCCAGCGAACACCTTTGCGACGATCAGTAGGACGGGAATATGCTTGGAGTTCACACCACCGCTGTGCTGCCATCACGCCGACGCACAATAAAATGGAGACGTTAATAGCCCTTCGCACTTTCTCGCCTACCATAATAACAGGACGGTTGAACAGGGCGGGATAAGATGAAAACGAAAATGTGATGAAAATAACTATTTTCAACCTCAACGAAAGAAAGCACATGACGCAGTCGTATACGTGCACAAAACAACTTATTTTTTTCCTGTTAGGCTCGCACACACTTGAATCCCAGCCAACATAAGGACCGAAACGTAAAAACCGACCACGTACAGTTGTTTTTCTGTTATGGCAGAACAAATTTTATTCTGAATGTCGAATTGACAACAATAAACGGTTAAAAAACACCGACGAATTAGTATAAATACCCACAAGAAACAAGGCGCCACTTTCAACGAATTTCTATTTTCAAAGAAAAAAACATACTGTATTAAAAAAAATTAAACACACTAAGCCATTCCAGATCTAGCTTTCATTCGCGAAGATGGCAACTTTGACGCGACAACAACGCAGTTACTTATTTAACAAAATGGAGGTCGTCCAGTGTTACGACGGTCCGCGCAGCGGAGTATTTGAAGCTTTATTGTAATTGCTCACTGTTCACGCATTTGCCGACCGTAGAAGCTGCTGATAAGCATGTTCTGCAGCCCTTGCATAGCGCATTCTGAAAACCATGTTCTTTATGCAGCCACGAGCTTTTGCAATTGCCCGTTGGAGACAGCTCGGTTTGCAACTTTTAGGGATGTTTGAAGTATATTTTGACCACACATATGAGATTTTTTTGTTCTTCGTCTTTTTTTCTACGCGAAACTTTAATCAAAGCACGTTATGCGTAACGGTATGCAACAGTAACATTTCCAGATAAATTGTTGTATCTGTGAAGAATTTTCACCTGAGTGAAAATGAGTTCTGCAGTTTAAAAATTCCGCATCCAGAAAAAAAAAGTCTTACAAAGCAAAACGTTTCATCCGACCGCCGCTTGGTTCCGAGCCCAGCGCCGACTTCAGCTCTCGCTGTGGTCTGAGGAACGTTAAGTAGATTTGTGCGCGTTGTAAATTGAGTAATTTTTCATCCCGTCTCAGGTTTCTCGGTTTGGTTGGCGTGAAAAGTTTCCAGGAGAAATGAATTAATGGAATGAATCTGCCATCGAGAAAAACTACGCCGTAAAGTGTAGGTACGCTCCTATAGCGCTACAGACGGCGTTTGCTTACTTAGAATATATATACTGTCCGAACGTCTGCTTACTTAGAATATATCCACTGTCCGAAATGTTCTCTCCGAAATATTGAGGCCTAAAGAAGCTTTCGACTGCATTTACGTTCTCGACATCGCCAAACCCACAATGTTCGTCACTTAGAGCCCATTATTCGTAGACTAAAACATTTTTTTTCTCAAAGATTTTTTGGCGCACTAGGAACTGCACTGCACATTTTAGATGTGTAACAGGGGAAGGATAATAAAGTAATGATATCTAGATACGCACAGTGAAACAGATATTCACTTCTATTCCTAAATTTCGTTGATAAAGGCAAAGGGGCATCACTTACTGAATATTTAATAAATATTCACTGCACAAGTTAAACGTTTACTTTTTTTTAAATAACAAAAGCTTTATTTACAGAGATATATACAGTATCACATCACATGATTGCAGGGTATTCATCGTATAAAACAGCAGCTTTACGCATGCAGAAAAGTACGCGCTTACGGCCTTTACGCTATCATGGCGTTAGCATGTTCTGCCGGCAAGTGTAAGCTAGGGGCATCGTAATGCTACCACAGCCGCAGAGTTCGGGCAGAGTTCGGGTTTTGATGCGATATGCTGACTTATGTATTCTGTTTTACTACACTGTTTCTTTGTGCATTCTACTTTGTTTTTGAAGCGATATGCTGGTTTATGTATTTTATGTACGGAAACAATGGCATCATCACCTAGGAAAAACGATGGATGTAGGGAAATATGTTGTCTGTAGAGTTCTCTGAAGTGTTTGTGTCGTGTTGTGTGAAGTGCCTTGCATGTGATTAGTATGTGCACTACGGATAGGGCCTCCCCGCACCTGCTGCACTGGGGTCTAGAAGATCCCGTCAGCAGATACAAGTGAGTTGCATGGGTGTGGCCTATCCGCAGCCTAGCCAGGGCAACTTCAGTGTATCTGTTGTGTGAGTCAGTTATGTAGCGTCCCAGTTGTGGTTTTATTACGTGTAGTTTGTTGTCTGTCTGTTGACTCCAATGTAGTTGCCATGTGTTACGAAGCTGTCGTCTGATGTGTGTCTTTAGGTCGGTGTAAGGTACTGTTGTTATGTCAACTGTGGTCATGAGAGCAGCAGCACTAGCCATTTGATCAGCGGTCTCATTGCCAGGGATCCCACAGTGACCTGGTACCCAGCATATGGTTATTTCTAAATCTGAAGCATATGCAGTCATTATGACCTTTAAAAGAACATTGATTACATAGTTTTTTGACGACCTTCCTGATGACAATGCCTGCACAACGCTTAGAGAATCTGTGTAGACGATGGACTTTGGAATCTTATGTTCGAGGATGTGATTTGACACAAGTAAAATGCCATATGCTTCTGCCGTGTAAATACTGCTGTGAAAATTCATTGTTTTGATAACTCTAAAATTTGGTCCGTGCGCTGCACAAGAGACAGTAGAATTAGTTTTGGACGCGTCGCTATAGAATTCTGCGCACCTGTACTTGTCCTGCAGGAACAGGAAGTGCTGCAGAATTGCATTCCTGGGTACCCTATTTTTTTCTACACGAATGAATGACAGGTCGCATGTTACAGGACGAAGATGCCATGGTGCGATAAAATTATGAATGGGTGTCTTGTGCGTGTCTGAAAGGGGGACATTGAGTGCAGAAGCACAAGCCTCCTCCCTAACTCTGAGAGAGATTGGAATTCAGATGTGTTTCCTGGACACACATTAAACTTGGCTCGTTGGCATGCAGAATCTCATACACGTCGTCAAGATTATTCAGAAGGCCTCTGCAGTTCCATTGAACAATGTTTTCTCTTCCCATTATTATGTGTTCAGAGCTACTGGAGTGTGACTGTTTAATAGGGTCTTTCGGGGCTTGCACTCTTGGGAGGGGCTTTCTGGCCTTCTCTACTGACCTGGACGTCGCAGCTCGTTCCTTCCGTTGCGATGAAAGCCGGAAGGGCTCGACGTCCATGTCGTCATCTGAAGGCAAGGGGGTGCCCAGTGGACTGGGCCCCCTTGACGTGGTACCCTTTCGGGTGTTCTTTGCCTGCGCTGCCAGTGCCGAAGGCGTGGAGAGCACCACAGATGGCACAGGCAGTGAGGCGGGGGAGGGGGTCGCTGCGACTGCCTCCGTCTCCATCTCGTCCGGGCCCTTGCGTGTGCTTCGGGCCGGTGGAGAAGAGGAAACAGTGTGTGCAGCAGCTTCCCCACCAGACGTGGTTGCCACCACAGCCGCTGCCGACTCAGCGAGTGATGCGAAGGCAGGTTGGGCTGCCAGAGGCAACCCAGGGGGGGGGGGGGAGGGGGCGGGGGCGGGGCCAAGTCAGACTCGCGGTACTGGGTCCCTGCCGAAACCAGACGCCGCTCCGCCCCCCGGCGAGCTGCGTCGGCGTACCTCCCCAGAGGGAAAGAGGCGAACCACTTCCGCGCCTCTGGGAAGGGGATGTTTTCGTTGACTTTCAAGGCAATTATCTGTTTTTCCTGTTTGAACTTTTCACAGCTCCTAGAATAGGCAGCGTGTGGTCCCTGGCAGTACGCACAGGTGAAGTTCTCGGATTTACAATTGTCAGTTAGATGATCATGTGCTGCACATTTTGCGCACGTCAATTTACCACGACAAGAGGTTGTGCCGTGCCCAAACCGCTGACACTTGAAACAGCGCCGTGGGTTCGGCACGTAGGGTCGGATTGGACATCTCAAGAAACCGGCGTTGACCGACTCGGGAAGGTTAGAGCGGTCAAGTGTCAAGATTATGTGCTTGGTTGGAATTATTTCACATTTCGGCGTATGGTGATTCGCCTCACTGCTGTCACGCCCTGATCTCGGAGGCCCCGAGCAGATCTGCTTCAGTCTCATTCATTAGATCCCGATCAGAGATCACGCCCTGGCAGCTATTGAGGCTGCGATGGGGCGTGATCTTGATGTCAACATCTACCATTCGCGTTTGCTTGAGGAGGTTAGAGGTCTATCAAAAGGAGGAGGTAGAGGAGGTCTATCAAAACTTCTCCCGTTGTGAGTTTATTAGCCTTGTACGACTTTCCGATAAGGCTTTCAAGGAACTTGGAGATTAGAAACACAGACTGGGAAGTAATGGGCTTCGTCTTGTCAACAGATTCCATGATCAAAAACCGCGAGAAATTGTCAGGCTTTGGGAGAGAGATCGATTGCAAAGGAGGAAAAGAAACTTCGGTGCGGCCCCTTTTCGGGGGCCGATCACGTTTCGGGGGGGGGGGGGTTGGAAAATGCCATATGATACATTGGAAAGCAGGGAGACGGTACTTTCTCCTTTGACCTTACCCTGGTAGTCAAAGAGGTCCCGGAGCTCCCTGCCTGGTAGATAGGCAGGGAGCCCATCGGCCGGAGCTTGACCAAGGCTCCGACGGCCACCGTTTACGGCTTCTACCCTTCACCTTTAAACACCTCGCCACGGTTGGACACGGCTTATGTTGGGAGCTCGGGGTCCGCGGTGTCGCTGCTCACCGTCACCATGAATACTCAAGGTGCCCCATGCGGGGTGCTCCTGCTGTTTTACCCACCGCTATTGCTTCAGCGTGCGAGCCAGTCATCCTGCACTCTAAGAAAAAAGGGTGTGGTAGTTTCTCCCTTTACGGGTGAAACAGGAATGTATCATATATTGCTCCCTAAGAGGTAGAAAGATTCTTGATGATGATGATGATGGTTGGTGTTTTATGGCGCAAGGCCAACGAGGGCAAAGAGCGCCAAAGAAGAAGTTATTGAGTTTTCATCACACCGTAAGTACTAAAACATGTAACTAAAAGTAAAGGTGATGCAAAACAAAATACAATGGAGATGGCTGGTGTATAGGGCCAGGGTGATTACACATGATATGACAAGAGCTGCAGGAAGTTTACCTCAGCTAAAAACTTAAAAACACGTTGACTAGAAAACATTGGTTCGTCGGCTAAAAAATATGATGGGTGCAAAGGAATGTGTCGTCTGTATAATTCAGGGAAATGTTTGTGTCGGGTTGTGTCAAGTGCTCTGCATGTGATTAGTATGTGGACTACGGATAGGCCCTTTCCACACCTGCTACACGTGGGTCCCGAAGTTCCAGTGAGCAGGTGGGAGTGCGTCGCATGTGTGTGGCCTATCCGCAGCCTAGCCAGGGCAACTTCAGTGTATCTGTTGTGTGAGTCAGTTATGTAGCGTCCCAGTTGTGGTTTTATTACGTGTAGTTTGTTGTCTCTCTGTTGACTCCAATGTAGTTGCCATGTGTTACGAAGCTGTCGTCTGATGTGTGTCTTTAGGTCGGTGTAAGGTACTGTTGTTATGTCAACTGTGGTCATGAGAGCAGCAGCACTAGCCATTTGATCAGCGGTCTCATTGCCAGGGATCCCACAGTGACCTGGTACCCAGCATATGGTTATTTCTAAATCTGAAGCATATGCAGTCATTATGACCTTTAAAAGAACATTGATTACATAGTTTTTTGACGATCTTCCTGATGACAATGCCTGCACAACGCTTAGAGAATCTGTGTAGACGATGGACTTTGGAATCTTATGTTCGAGGATGTGATTTGACACGAGTAAAATGCCATACGCTTCTGCCGTGTAAATACTGCTGTGAAAATTCATTGTTTTGATAACTCTAAAATTTGGTCCGTGCGCTGCACAAGAGACAGTAGAATTAGTTTTGGACGCGTCGCTATAGAATTCTGCGCACCTGTACTTGTCCTGCAGGAACAGGAAGTGCTGCAGAATTGCATTCCTGGGTACCCGATTTTTTTCTACACGAATGAATGACAGGTCGCATGTTACATGACGAAGATGCCATGGTGCGATAAAATTATGAATGGGTGTCTTGTGCGTGTCTGAAAGGGGGACATTGAGTGCAGAAGCACTAGCCTCCTCTCTAACTCTGAGAGAGAACGGTAAGGGAATAGATGGTCTGTTTAAAAAGAGTTGTAAATTTGATGTATCGTTCATGATGGGATTAAAAGGATGGTTGGTCAGTGACACGATCTTGGATGCATACAACAGGTCAACATACTCCCGCTGATGCCCTAGGCACCATTTGTCGCACTCGACATAAAGACTTTCAGCGGGGCTAGTGCGGAATGCGCCACATGAGAGGCGAAGGCCAAGATGCAGCACTGGGTCGAGCATTCTCAGTGCGGTCCTTGTCGCCGACCCATACACGACACTGCCGTAGTCGAGCCGAGACCCCACCAACGCTGTGTACAGGCGCAGCAGGAGTTGTTTGTCGGCCCCATAAGATTGATGTGAGAGGACCTTAAGAATATTCATTGTTTTTAAGCATTTGCATTTGAGCTGTCTGATATGTGGGATGAATGTAAGTTTTTCGTCGAATATAATACCTAAAAACTTGTGTTCCTTGTTCACAGGAATTGGCACATTCGCAAAAGTGATGTCTGGGTCCGGGTGGACACCACGCCTCCTGGAGAATAGAACACAAGAGCTCTTCGCGGGATTAAGATTAAAGCCATTCTTGTCAGCCCAGCCAGCAAGTTTCTTGACGCCGAGCTGGACTTGACGTTCGCAGATGGACAGGTTGCACGATTTAAAGGATATCTGCACGTCATCTACATACATGGAATAAGAGATTGTAGGTGGCAGTGCCTTTCCAAGAGAGTTCATTTTTACTATGAAGAGAGTGCAGCTCAACACTCCACCTTGTGGCACGCCATTTTCTTGCACGTGAACATTTGACAGTGCACGACCAACTCTGACGCGAAAGGTTCTCTCCGACATATAACTACAAAGGATGTTCAACATGTTGCCCGCAACACCGATTGACTTTAGGTCACTGAGGATACCGTACCGCCAAGCGGTGTCATAGGCTTTCTCTATGTCGAAAAACACCGTCAGACAAAATTGTTTATGCACAAAGGCATCCTTTATATATGTTTCAAGAGCTACGAGTTGATCGTTCGTTGATCGCCCCGCCCTGAAGCCTGCCTGGCAGCTCTCGAGAAGACCGTTGTACTCAAGGAAGTACACGAGCCTGCGATTTATCATCTTCTCGAGAAGCTTGCACAGGCAGCTGGTCAGGGCAATGGGTCGATAGCTAGCAGGAGAGGAAGGGTCCTTCCCTTCTTTCAAGAATGCTACAACTATGGCCTCCCTCCAAGAGTTTGGAATGTGCCCCGAAAGAAATATCTTGTTGTAGAGGTGAAGGAGTGTTACAAGAGTGTCTGCGTGTAAGTGCTGTATCATTGTATATGTAATGTTGTCTGGGCCTGGAGCTGAGGGTTTACACGTGCTTAGAGCAGCCCTCAGCTCATGTAGTGAAAACAGGGAGTTGTAAGAAGTCTGTGATTGGTTGTTGTCGCGTAGGGACTTCTTTTCACAACAGGCTTTATGTTTCAGGAAAGTGTTTGTGTAGTGTGCTGAACTGGACACGTGTTGGAAGTGTTGTGCGAGTGTGTCAGCCTGGTCTTCGAGTGTGTCCCCTGTAGTGCTGACCAGAGGCAGGCTGTGTGTTTGTTGTCCCTTGAGTTTGCGTATTCGTGTCCATACTTTCCTTGTGTCTGTGTAGGAGTTTCTTGATGTTATGAATGTACGCCAACTCTCTCGTTTTGCCTCACGGCGCACACGTTTTCCTAAAGCCTTGGCCCGTTTGAACAAGAGGAGGTTTCCCGACGTGGGGTACCGACGAAGGATACCCCACGCCTTGTTCTGGGCCTCTCGCGCCCGCCTACAGTCCTCATTCCACCACGGCCTCCGCTGGTTGCGCGGGGCACCAGAGGCGTGGGGAATGGACTTTTCGGCGGCGTCGAGGATGTGCGCCGTGAGGAGTTGGGTAGATTCTTCAACGTGTAGGTGTCCTATGGATGTGTGGTGTAGTTTGGATGTCTCTGTAAATGTATTCCAGTTAGCTCGTGTTTCATTGAACCTATTATGGGAAGATGGACTGCATGGGCCTTTACCTATGTATGTAAGTGAAGTGGGGAAGTGGTCACTGCCATATGGGTCAGTTTCCACACCCCACTCGAGAAGAGGAAAGAGAACTGCGGAGCCAATAGCCAAGTCAAGACATGAGTATGTGTTGTGTCCTATGTTATGATATGTAGGCTGTTTATTGTTGAAAAGGCATGCTCCAGAGGATGTAAGAAACCCCTCTATCAGGCGACCCCGGGCATCCGTACGAGAAGAACCCCAAAGAGAATTGTGAGCATTAAGGTCGCCTGTTAGAATGTACGGTTCGGGCAGCTGGTCAACCAGCGCCTCGACGTCAGAGCTCGAAAGTGAAACATCAGGAGGAATGTATATGGAGCATACCGTTATCAACCTATTAAATATTATCAAGCGTATTGCTACAGCCTCAAGGATAGTGTTTAAAGTGACAGGGTGGCAGGCTAAGGATTTCCGGGCGATTATGGCCACACCGCCAGAAGAGTGTGTGCAGCCATCCCTGTCCTTTCTGAAGACCATGTAACTATTCAAGAAATTTGTGTGCTTGGAATTCAAATGTGTTTCCTGAACACACATTACACTTGGCTGATTAGCATGCAGTAGTTCGTATACATCGTCAAGATTTTTAAGAAGGCCTCTACAGTTCCATTGAATTATGTTTTCTCTTCCCCTTATTTAGTGTGAGAGCTACTGGAGTGTGTGTGTTTATGTGTCGTCTTTCGGGGCTGTGACTCTCGCCTTTTTTGGCTTGTCGGGAGGCTTTGGCGTCGGGACGCGTTCCTTGCGCTGCGTTGCAAGCAGGAACGGCCCGACATCCATGTCGTCGTCGGATGTCCGAGGGGTGCCCGACGGACCGGGCCCCCCGGACTTGGCCCCCCCTCGGGAGCCCTTCGTTTGAGCCGCCACCGCCGAGGGCGTCCGGGGCGCCAGAGGTGGCACGGGCGGTGCGGTGGCGGTGGGAACCGGTGCGGGGCCCGTGGTGTCCATCACCTCGGTACCCTCCAACGCACTGGAGGACGGGGAGACAGAGGCGGGAGCGGCACCGGTCCCGACGGAGGAGGTTGCCACCACAACCGCTGCTGCCTCAGCAAGCGGCGTGATGGTGGGTTGGGCTGCCAGAGGCAACCCAGGGGGGGGCGGGGGAGGGACCAGGTCAGACTCGCTGAACTGGGTCCCTGTGGAAACGAGACGCCGCTCCGCCCCCCGGCGAGCTGCGTCGGCGTACCTCCCCAGGGGGAAAGAGGCGAACCTCTTTCGCGCCTCTGGGAAGGTAAGGTTCTCAGTGACTTTCACCTTGATGATCTCTTTCTCCTGTTTGAATTTCTCGCATGTTCTAGAGTAGGCCCCGTGGGGCCCCTGGCAGTTAGCACACATGAGGGTTTGCGATGGGCAGTTGTCTGATGGATGATTTTGTTGTGCGCACTTGGCGCATGTTAGTCGACCACGGCAGGCGTTAGTGCCATGCCCAAACCGCTGGCATTTAAAACACCGGCGGGGGTTGGGGATGTATGGCCTGACGGGGCAATGAATGAAACCTGCATTTACTGATTCAGGAACTGTGGAATGGTCAAAAGTCAATATTACATGTTTTGTTAGGATTTCCTTGTTGTCTCTACGAATCATGATACGCCTTACTGCTGTCACACCTTGGTCCTTAAGGCCTTCCAACAGATCGGTGTCAGTTTCATTCATTAGATCTGACTCAGAGATCACACCCTGGGAGCTATTAAGGCTGCGGTGGGGTGTGACCCTGATGTCGAGATCTGCGATGCGAGTTTGAGTCAAGAGATTTGTAGCTTGTTGCTTGTTATTCACTTCTACAAGAACTTCTCCTGTTCTGAGTTTTTTGGCTTTGTAGGACTGACCAACAATGCCCTCAAGAAATTTGGAGATCAGGAAGACAGACTTTGTGGCAAGGGGGTTCGACGCATCAACAGATTCGATTACCAAAAACCTAGCATAGTTGTCCGGCTTTCGGAAACTCGTCGTTGGCAACGGAGGAAAGGATACTTCGGTGCGGCCCCTTTTAGGGGGCCGATCTTTGGATTTGGAAAATTTGGAAGCCATATATCATAGTATAAAAGCAGGGAGACGGGGGTACTTTCTCCTTTGACCTTACCCTGGTAGTCAAAGAGGTCCCGGAGCTCCCTGCCTGGTAGACAGGCAGGGAGCCCATCGGCCGGAGCTTGACCAAGGCTCCGACGGCCACCGTTAGAGGTTTCTACCCTTCACCTTAAAAACACATCACCACGGTAGGGCACAGCTTATGTTGGGGGGCTCGGGGTCTGCGGTATCGCCAGTACCGTCACCAAGATTACTCAAGGTGCCCCGTGCGGGGTAGAAAGATTCTTCCTTTAAGAGGGAGGAGCGCGTTTCTACCCCTAGGAGTGGAGGAAGATTTCCCCCTTTCGTGAGCTAATGGAGGAGCGTTCCTCCCCTGGCACGTCACCCAAGCAAGGCTTGTCATGCGAGAAAGGCCTAGCGAGCTGATCGGTTTGAGGATCGAGGAATTACAAATACGTAGGTTACTGTGGTTGTGTGCGCTTAAAATGCACTAAAATAGCCAAGAAATTATCTACCCAGCACCAGAACTGCGGTTAGCAAGCGATGTCGCCAATCGTATATGCGCGACTTCTTGCATTCGTCTCGCTGCGCGCCCCGCCTACGCGTTCAGAGCGAACGCGCCGCCTTAAACATAGTAGAAGTCATACCGATTGCTTTCAAAATGCCGCCTTTATTTCCGAAAGGCTCGTAACCCCGCCGTTTTTGTTAGCCTCGTATTTGTTTGCCTCGAAAGCGTATTTGTTAGCCCCGAAAGAAAATTTTTAATATTCCTGTTCTTTTTATTTTGTGTTCATTGCACTAAAAAAGTCGTGCCACATTTAGTGCAGTCGTCCCCACTTATCCCATTAATATTATTTTTGGCACTTGCGCTGAAGCTGGATCGTTCCGAAAGCAGGATTGTATTTCAATCAGCTTTTTTTGCCGGTTCACGCCCCGGGATTTTTGTTTCATCTGGGCGGTTCCAAAAATTATTGCTATCAAGGCGCAGAGCTGCATCGGTGCCGCAAGTTGGCGATACGGATTTTTCACTCACGCCAATTTTCTCAACGTTACGCGTTGAAACCACACGCCAGAAGTTTAAAAGTTAGGATACACAGACTGTCTTTGCGCGACCGGTGCAGGCCACGACACGTAATGGCCCCTTCAACCGGAAACTCTTGGACGAAGGGAATAAACACAAGACCTTCTTCACAATGACCTCCCTACACATACCGCCCTAGAACACGTACGACCACAGGGCCCCCCATGTGAGCACGGCATTGGTTGTAAAGCACCTTAGAGCTGCCAAACTCCTAAAACAAAACCCTTCAAAACGCATCGCTGACAAGTCTGCTGAGCGAGGGTGCTGTATCCACCCCAGAGGGGTCGAAACACGCTCTTATGGGGCCGATTCTGATTCTCAAAGCCAGTGAGCCTCTGAGATTCCCAACCTTTGTTCGGTGTCAACAGTTACCGCGGGGAGACCGGAACGCATCATCAAACACATACGGCACGGAGGGGCTGCCCTGTAAGGCTGGATATGTATTGAACCTCATTTGCGCGCTTGATAACACACCCGGACGAGTCCTTATAGCGCCAAAGCGATGTGGAGTATGTGGTGCTTGCGCCTTAGATGCCTTGTCACAACCGAATTTACAAAGTATTTTAGCACAAAAACCTATCGTGTAGGCTGATTGGTAGTGAAAGCCGCGTTCTTGTCAGCCACAAACGTACGGATATGGGTATGATTGAATTTCTCTGGCAGGGCGCCCCATGTAAAGCTCCGTTCATGAAAATTTTGAATGCCTGTTATGACAAGGCGTCGCAACGCATTTAGCCCCAGGTTCGCCTATCCTGTAAAGCACTGGTACAAGTTTGGGGTCACTGCTACATGCAATGACCGGCTCTACGAGCTTTTCCGCTTAGCAAAACGATTTTTTTCGTAAAGACCGAAACAAAGGTTTACACCACGCATAAAGCGCGCGCAGGTCTCAATAAAATAAATCCGTTTATCTCTCTCGCTCTCCCGATTTCTCTTTAAAAAAGACGGATATAACGCCCAGGTTTCTTCCGTGCCACTTGAATCAAAGCCAAAACCCAAAATCCAAACTGCTTCGACATTGTCGTAATGGCGCAATCGAATACACGTCGGCTTCTTAAAGCGAAGGCTCAGAGGTACAGCACTCGCCTCGTATGCGGGGGTACTGGGTTCGAATACTGGCACCGCCGGGCACCCACCGGTTTCTTTAACGGGTACAGGCGTCCCTGGTCGAGTGCGGACCCTTGAAAAAGGAAATACCTGGAAAGCTGCCTTTACCCTGGCGAGGGGCCCCTGACCCTTGTCCATCTGGCGGGGTCCCCGGCCATCATGCCGTGTTGCGCCATTGCCGGGGGTGAAAGAGTCTGGCGGCATGTCCTTTGGGAAGTTCACCCGGCTTGCACGGGAAATCGCTCCTATGGAAAAAAGGGGCGGCTGCAAAAACGCTCAAACGTTTTTTTTTTTTTTCGACCATGAGAAGCGTTTCTTTCTTGAGACCAGCGATGTGCATTCGCTTATCATCATGGCTTTGTGATAGCCATTGTGTAAAGTTGGCTTTCTTGCAACCCGTTTTAACGCGGATGACCCGCGCCATCAGTGAGTCATAAAAATATTTGCTTTAAGAGCAGAGTTTATTACAAAGTTTCTACAGATTTTTCACAGAAGCCGTTGCACAGAATTAGAATATCTTTTGTAATGCTGAAGAAAATGAACCGTGGCGTTTTAAGCGCGCCTCACATGATACGCATCGCTCCCTCCCGTGCAGCCAGCCCCCTTTCTTGCTCATGTAAGCATACACATAGCACTGGAATAGACGCAAACGTTTCGCGAGTCGACATCATCTTTCTTCGTTTCCTCAGCGCACGCCGAAATTTGCTGCAGCCCGACGTCTTCAGCAAACGCTAGCGCAAACATCGCCCTGGCACGCCAACCAAACTTTGGCACTCTGTTCGCAGGGCCGAGCGGAGACCACTGTCGCAAATGCTCGCTCGTGGCGAGACGGAGCAGCCAAGCAACCCAATGTCGCTTTGTCTTCCTTCGGTTGGCGTCCTAACGCTTTCCCGTCTTCCAGCCACGTTGACTACACATGTCTAGTCATTTCTACCCGCTTAATTCTGTTTGATCTTCGTCCCTCATGCACGAACAGCGAAGAAGCGCACATTGTATAGCTTGTCTGCGTTATTCCTAAAGAACAATTAATGATGCACCGCGTGTAAGCTTGGACCAAGCAGAACAAATATATACACACGCGTACAATAGAGAAAACGCTGCAGTCTTCGAAACCATGCCGCTACCGACTAGCGTGCGCGCACGCCTGCCTGGTTCATTTGGGCACGAATCTCTTAGGAATTATGAAATAAGGGCAGCTGAAAATGATTCGGCGCCTTTCAGTTCTCTGCTCAGGGTGTCATGTTGATGCGGCCGTTTTAAATACCGCTTTTAAATACCAATACAAATCCAATCCAAGCCAAGCCAAGCCAACCCAATCGAATCCAATCCAATGTCCCTCGCGAGAGAGTGTTCGCTATCGGAGAGGAGAGCGGGTGAGCGGCGGAGAGCGCAGCTCGCGCGGTGAGGAGAGTGGGGGAGGGGTGTGGACGGACAACAACAACGCCGTATGGAGGGACAAGGCGAGTGAATGAGATGCAGTCGCATCTAAAAAGGGCTTGAAAAAAATGTAAGTTCAATTCATTCGAAAGATTGCATCGTTAGAACAACACTGACAGCACTTTAAACGCAAACCTTACTCAAACAAGCTATATAATTAGGGAAAACGAGAATGACCATGCGACCCACTAGCTCATTTCCCGCACTAGAACCTATACCGTATTATGCGCAGCTGTGCGATTGCCTAAAGCCGTCAGGCCGTATAAGCTTCCAGAACGAGCTATTTTCGCTTACATTTAATGCATATTATTTTTTAGGAGTAAGAATAGTGGGGTAAACACTGGAAGCTACGAACGCAGACGCTAATATTGAAGCACCAGTGCATAGTGCGCGCAATAGGACGGTTATAGCTGCACAGCTGTCTTGCGCGTTGAGCTTAGACTGCCCAACTGGCATAAGCGGCATTGTCTTCTGTGACTGTTTGTCGAGCATACCAAATGTTTGCCTAAACTATTACTTTCAACCGTAATAAAAATTAGGCAGGTACAAGTTCGGTTAAAAAACGCGAGTGTGGCCAACGGTCCTGAGCAGTATCGTCGCGTCATCAAGGGCCACTGACAGTAAACAAGGCGTTTCGCCGTTCGCTGCAGCCCTTGTCAGCATACTAACATTTTCTTAGGTACCTGACCTGTATACGTCATCGCAAACGTGACGAAGCACACAATTCGTTAGGAGAACACAAAATTTTTGCGAAATTGTTTAAGTTCGCGGTGAATAAACCATCGTTTGCTGCCGGAAAATCGCTGGGGGCAATATAAAATACCGAATCTCTCGAATAAAACAATTGTATTTTTTCTTCATTGTCCCTCAAAGTTGTAAATAGGATTGGCAAACACAACGGAGACAAGAGGAACGTTACACGTAAATGCACTAATATGCGCGTTCCAGATAATATGTGCTTGTATTTGGGTAAAAATATGTGGATCACATTTTAACTGGAACTTTAATAAAACCGGGTTAAAATTATCGTATTTGCAGAGCGTCAAGGCGAAGGACATGAATCGTTATGAATCGCGTTCATGTGGTGAAGCACCGAGACGCTAACGTAGCAACAACAAATGGCCGCTGTACAGTAGACTAGGATAGTAGAGTAGGACAAATGGGGGTGCTTCTTAGAGCACTGCACGGGCCCGGGCCGGGCCGGGCCGCCCGAAGTCGATTATCGGTGGGCCCGGGCCGGGCCCGGGCTCAATGCCACGGGCCCGGGCCGGGTTTAGGCTCGACGCCGTGGGCCCGGGCCGGGCTCGGGCTTGAACTCATAGGCACGGCCGTTAATAGGTCCGACGTGAAGTGTAGGAAAGAGCATCAAAATGAATATTCTTGGTTTATTGTTGCGCGCTTCTTGCTATTATTTGTAAGCATTGTTTTAAAAACGTGTTTTGCTAGGTCTGATGGTCAATATTTTAATGACATTTCTTGTACTGCATCAAGATTTTATATTTTGGTGTATAACATACCAAAGATACGATTAAAAGGAATGCCCAAGAGGGGAATGAATTAATTCAGATATCCTCGAGCTTTGCACCTATGTCTATGTATGTACACGTGTGCTTTAGATGTCGCACCAATCAAAATGCGGCTGCCGTGGCCGGGAATCAGACTCGCGTGCCAGAGAAACACCACCGCTTAACAACCACTGCAGGTTAAGTATTTCAACGCGCGTACATACTCGTTGATTCAAATGCAGATCAAAAAATTTCAGCAATACCAACTTGTGGCCTAGTCAACCACGTGAAGTTGCCAAGAGTCTGGTAATCAAAGGTGATGATGTCTCTCGTGCAAGAATACGAGCTATTATTACGCCGATGTGGCGTGAACTGCAGACAGTGAAAGCTAAACAACGTGCACTTTTCAACCCTTATTTTTTGCGTTTCAGTTCATGACGTGCTTGTACAGACTAGATGATCCGTCTGATCACCCGGAATATCATAAACAAACTTTCTTCAGCGTCAAAGACCGGGCCTGGTCACGCACGCGAGGGCCATCCCTAGGCCAAAAAATGAATTACCGGACCGGGCCGCCCGGGCCTGGGCTTGAGGTGGCGGGCCCGGGCCGGGCTCGGGCCAGGCTCACTTATGAATGCCCGGGCCCGGACCGGGCTCGGGCTAGGTGTTACGGGCCCTGGTTTGGCTCGGGCTTCGCGAAGTGGGCTCGGGCCGGGCTCAGGCCTAAAATGAGGCCCGTGCAGTGCTCTAGTGCTTCTTACCTGCATGCAGTCTTCTCTGCAGCCGATTCTCATAACCTACGTTTGATTAATCTCACGAGAACAAGCACGGACGAAATCTTGTTAACGTCCCGGGATAATTGCGAAAACTGCTTATGCTTCGTGCCAACGCAAAGTTTCATCATCCTCGACATGGGGCTGGGCTTCAGCCTTCACCGCCTTGGACTCCGAGTGAAGGCGCCTGGAACTAGCCGCTGAAATCTGGCGTAATTACCGAGAGGTATCTAATTACGTGTCGTATCGGTCTCTAATTTCGGCTGATCGGTGCGCCGACAGCTGCTGCAAACAGCGCTACATATAAAAACGGCAGCACTTGAGCCTTGGCAGGGCGCATTCCACCAGATGAACGTCAACGGGCAGTAATCACCGTGAACGAAAAACCACTATATTGCACGCATCATTCCTTTAATTTTGTTGTTGCTTTTGTTTGACACAAAAAAAAAAGGGAGCCAAACGTTAGAGTTCCTAAGGCGCGTGAACGTATACACAACAAAATTGATGGTTTCACGACACCACACGTGAAGGTACTTCAACACCGTCTAGCTAATCGCCAGGGCACTTCTTTTTCTACAACATAGTAACGAAAATGGCAGGTTGAGCCATTTCATATGGATGGGTGCAGTTTATAAACGCTGCCAATGCTTAAAAACGAGGTTTTTTTTTTAAGTAGGCCTGCATTTCCATTTGGCTTATGTTTTGGTACAAATGCTTCTGTAGACTAGGCAGACGAGGAATTCTTTTGTCTTTGCTCGTAGTTCATGATCGCCAACATCTCGTGGCCGTGGCCAGCTTGATGATGATGATGATGGTTGGAGTTTTTTGGCGCAAGGCCACCTGGGGCAAAGAGCGCCAAACAAAAGTATGTAAAAGAAAACAGTGGCTACTAAAGCCAAAATAACAGCAGTAAAATCAATCAACGGCAATGGTGATGGCTGGTGTATAGGGCCAGTTTTGATTACGCATGATAGAAAATGAGGTTTAAAAACTTAACGTCTGACAAATATTTAAAAACGCGTTGCACAGAGACCATGGCATTGTCACCCAAAAACAAGGAAGGGTGTAGCGGAAAGTGTTGTCTGTATAGTTCCTTGAAGTGTCTGTGTCTTGTTGTGTCGAGTGCCTTGCATGTTATTAGGATGTGGACTACGGATAGGCCCTCCCCACACCTGCTACACACAGGTCTTGGAGAGCTAGTGAGCAGGTGTGAGTGTGTTACATGTGTGTGGCCTATCCGCAACCTAGCTAAGGTAACTTCAATGTGTCTGTTGTGTGAGTCAGTAGCGTATGGTCCCAAGTGTGGTTTTATTACGTGTAACTTGTTATCTGTCTGTTCACTCCAGTGTGTTTGCCATGTGTTGTGAAGTTGGTGTCTGATGTGTGGCTTCATATCTGTGTACGGCAGTGTTGCTATGCCCACTGAATTCAAGAGTGTAGCAGCAGTGGCCATTTCATCTGCGGTTTCATTCCCGGCTATTCCACAATGGCCAGGAACCCAACATGATGATGGTTGATGTTTCATGGCGCAAGGCCAACGAGGGCAAAGAGCGCCAAAGAAGAAGTTATATGATGAAGCGAAGTGATTACCACAAAAAGGTAGGTATAAAAACATGTAAATTGGACATAGTAAAATCAATTAAAGCTAATGCTGATGGCTGGTGTATAGGGCCAGATTTATTTATGCATGATATGAGATAAGGTTTAAAAACTTGACATCTGACAAATAATCAAACACACGTTTCATAGAAACACTGGCATCGTCACCTAGAAATAGCGATGGATGTAGTGGGATATGTTGTCTGTAGAGTTCTCTGAAGTGTTTGTGTCGTGTTGTGTGAAGTGCCTTGCATGTTATTAGTATGTGGACCACGGATAGGCCCTCCCCGCACCTGCTACACAGGGGTCTTGGAGATCCCGTGAGCAGGTGGGAATGTGTTGCATGCGTGTGGCCTATCCGTAATCGAGCCAGGGTAACTTCGTTGTGTCTGTTGTGAGTATCAGTGGTGTATGCTCCCAAAAGTGGCTTTATAATGTGTAGTTTGTTGTCAGTCTGTTGATTCCAGTGCGCTTGCCATGTTGTGCGAAGGTGTTGTCTGATGTGTGGTTTCACGTCGGTGTAGGGTAATGTGGTTATGTCTACTGCATTCGAGAGTGTAGCAGCAGCAGCCATTCGATCCGCTGCTTCGTTCCCGGCTATACCACAGTGGCCAGGGACCCAGCAAAAAACAAGTTCAAATTTGCGTACATACACAGACATAACACCCTTGACTATTAAATTTATAACGTGATTTTTTGAAGACTTTGTTGACGACAACGCCCGCACAACACTGAGAGAATCTGTATATATAATGGATTGTGGGATGTGGCTTTGAACGATATGATTAACAACCAGAAGTACACCATAAGCCTCTGCCGTAAAGATACTTGTATAACTGTTAAGAGTTCTAGTGACACTAAGCCCGGGCCCATGCGCCGCGCAGGACACCGAGGTGGAAGTTTTAGAGGCGTCCGTATAAAATTCAGAAAAATGATACTTCTCCTGCAAATACAAGAAGTGCTGCAGAATTGCACATGTGGGAGCTCGGTTTTTATCTACATGTGTAAATGATGTGTCGCATGAGACAGGGCGGAGATGCCATGGTGCTATGAAATCTGTTACAGAACTTTGGATGGTATCTAAAAAGAAGACAGCAAGCTCTGACGCTTCCTCTCTAACTCTGTAAGAGAAGGGCGCAGAGAACGATGGTCGATTTAAAAGGAGTTCAGTCATGGAGGTATCATAAAAAACTGATTTAAAAGGATGGTGAGGCATGGATGAAATTTTAAAAGCATAAAGGAGGTCTGCGTATGCTCACTGACGTTGTAGGTTCCATTTGTTGCACTCAACATACAGGCTTTCGACCGGACTAGTTCGGAAGGCACCACATGACAAGCGGAGCCCTAGATGAAGCACTGGGTCCAGCATTTTGAAGGATGTCTTACTTGCTGACCCATAAACAACGCTTCCATAGTCTAATCGTGAACCTATCAGGCTGGTAAAAACACGTAAGAGAAGTTGTTTATCAGTACTAAAAGAGATGTGCGACAGAACCTTCAAGATATTCATTGTTTTTAAGCGTTTATGTTTTAGTTGTTTTAGGTGTGGGATGAATGTCAGCTTTTCGTCAAAGATAATACCTAAGAACTTGTGTTCCTTTCTTACAGGAATCGAGACACCATTGAGTTGAATGTCTGGATCCGGCCGGATGCCACGCCTCTTGGAAAACAAAACACAAGTGCATTTTCCAGGATTAAATTTAAAACCATTGCTATCTGCCCAGCCAGCTAGCTTGTTAACACCAAGCTGGACTTGGCGCTCGCAGATACACAGGTTACAAGACTTAAAGGATAATTGCACGTCGTCTACATAGATT
Source organism: Haemaphysalis longicornis (assembly GCF_048455015.1). Taxonomy (NCBI): domain Eukaryota; kingdom Metazoa; phylum Arthropoda; class Arachnida; order Ixodida; family Ixodidae; genus Haemaphysalis; species Haemaphysalis longicornis. The sequence continues at coordinate 38,347,436 of NW_027526460.1, forward strand.
GAGCAGGAAATGGTTGGTGGCAGAGCCTTCCGAAGAGAGTTCATTTTTACAATAAACAAAGTGCAACTCAAAACTCCACCTTGCGGAACACCGTTTTCCTGCACATGAACTCTAGAGAGTGCAGTTCCAACTCGCACGCGAAACGTTCTTTCAGAGAGGTAACTGGCAAGCGTGTTCAACATGTTACCCGACATACCAAAGGACTTCAAATCGCTGAGGATGCCGTACCGCCAAGCAGTGTCGTACGCCTTTTCAATATCAAAGAATACTGTCATACAGTACTGCTTATGGAGGTAAGCATCTTTAATATATGACTCTAACGCAACGAGTTGATCGTTCGTAGATCGCCCCGCCCTAAAGCCTACCTGACAGCTCTCGAGAAGACCGTTGTACTCTAAGAAGTACACGAGTCTCCTGTTTATCATCTTCTCGAAGAGCTTACACAGGCAGCTTGTCAGGGCAATGGGGCGATAACTGGCGGGAAAGCAAGGGTCCTTCCCTTCCTTTAGGAAAGCCACTACTATGGCCTCCCTCCAAGAGCGTGGGAAGTGCCCCGAAAGAAATATTTTATTGTAGAGGTGAAGAAGTGTTTCAAGTGTGTCTGCATGTAAGTGTTGTATCATTGTGTATGAAATCCTGTCTGCACCTGGAGCTGAAGGTTTACAAGTACCGAGTGCGACCTTCAGCTCATGAAGTGAAAAGGGGGTGTTATAGGATGAGTTCGACTTATTAGTGTCTCGCAAGGACTTCTTCTCACATGATGCTTTGTGTTTAATGAAAGTGTTGGTGTAGTCTGCTGAACTGGACACGTGTTCGAAGTGTTGTGCAAGTGTGTTAGCCTGGTCTTCCAGTGTGTCCCCTGTTGTACTAACCAGGGGCAGACTGTGTGTCTGTTGTCCTTTTAGTTTTCGTATTCGTGTCCAGACTTTGTGTGTGTCAGTGTATGAGTTGATGGAAGTGAGGAAGGTGCGCCAACTCTCCCTTTTCGCCTCACGACGCACTCGCTTCCCAAAAGCCTTTGCCCGTTTAAAAGAAATGAGGTTATGTGACGTGGGGTACCGGCGAAGGACACCCCACGCCTTGTTCTGGGCCTCCCGCGCCCGCCTGCAAACCTCGTTCCACCAGGGCCTCCTTGGGGTGCGGGACCCACTGGAGGCCTGGGGAATGGACTTTTCGGCAGCGTCGAGGATGTGCGCCGTGAGGAGTTGGGTAGCTTCGTCAACGTGTAGGTGTCCTATGGATGTGTGGTGTAGTTTGGATGTCTCTGTAAATGTATTCCAGTTAGCTCGTGCTTCATTGAACCTAGTATGGGAAGATGGACTGCTTGGGCCTTTCCCTATGTATGTGAGTGAGGTGGGGAAGTGGTCACTGCCATATGGGTCAGTTCCCACTCCCCACTCGACAAGAGAACTGCGGAGCCAATAGCCAAGTCAAGACATGAGTATGTGTTGTGACCTATGTTATGGTATGTAGGCTGTTTATTGTTGAAAAGGCATGCTCCAGAAGATGTAAGGAATTTTTCAATCAGGTGACCTCGGGCATCCGTTCTGGAAGAGCCCCAAAGAGAGTTGTGAGCATTAAGGTCGCCTGTAAAGATGTATGATTCGGGCAGCTGGTCAACCAGCGCCTCTAAGTCGGAGCTCGTAAGTGAAACATCAGGAGGAATGTATATGGAGCATACCGTTATCAACCTATTAAATATTATTAAGCGTATTGCTACAGCCTCAAGGACGGTGTTCAAGGTGACAGGGTGGCATGCTAAGGATTTCCGGACGATTATGGCCACACCGCCAGAAGAGTGTGTGAAGCCATCCCTGTCTTTCCTGTATACCAGGTAACTATTCAAGAAATTTGTGTGTTTAGAATTCAAATGTGTTTCCTGAACACACATTACACTTGGCTGATTGGTATGCAGAATCTCATACACGTCGTCAAGATTATTCAGAAGGCCTCTGCAGTTCCATTGAACAATATTCTCTCTTCCCATTATTATGTGTTCAGAGCTACTGGAGTGTGACTATTTATGTAGGGTCTTTCGGGGCTTGCACTCTTGGGAGGGGTGTTCTGGCCTTCTCTACTGACCTGGACGTCGCAGCCCGTTCCTTCCGCTGCGATGAAAGCCGGAAGGGCTCGACGTCCATGTCGTCATCTGAAGGCAAGGGGGTGCCCAGCGGACTGGGCCCCCTTGACGTGGTAGCCTTTCGGGTGTTCCTTGCCTGCGCTGCCAGTGACGAAGACGTGGGGAGCACCACAGATGGCACAGGCAGTGAGGCGGGGGAGGGGGTCACTGCGACTGCCTCCGTCTCCATCTCGTCCGGGCCCTCGCGTATGCTTCGGGCCGGTGGAGAGGGGGAAACGGTGGGTGCAGCAGCATCCCCACCGTGGCCAGCTTATAGCACCGAAAACCTACGTAAATAATTTGGGCCTGCGTCGCATCCAAGATATTTCTTCAAGCAATTTCGCATGCGGCGTGCTCGCAAATTGCCAGTACCCCTCTACACACTTTGCTTTTGTATCGTACTGGTAGTCATGACAATCGCAACATGCTCCAACCAAGTGTCTGTAACAAGCATCGGATTAACGGACAACTTTCGGGAAATCTATCGGAAGTTGCAGCGAGTAGCGACGAATATAGACCGACGAAATTTTTAAAAACCTGTCAATTCAATCGTCGCCTTCGCTCACACTGTTCATACGTACACACGCTAAGCTGGAGCGGTAAATTTGAATTTGGTCGGGCTTATCTCCCTAATTAGACAAAAAATATTTGCAAACGGGTGTGGCAGATTTAGTGCCCCCTCAATCTCCAGAGCAATTCAGTAGCTGTGACTAAATTACCTTTCGCCAAGCAGGAGGAGACGATCTGTGTGCAAAGCATTGATACAGCTAAGACGATGGGTGCCTGTACATGGGAATCAATGCAAGTGTTGCCTTAACAACACGATACATCCTTTTGTGGGTGTCCCGATTTTCTCTCGCAGAGAAGCTGGCGGCAGCCATCCCCCGCTTTTTTGCTCCATTCGAAGCCTGCAGAACAATTAAAAACGCTCCTTCATGCTTTGATTACTGGCTTTCTCTGTTCGTTTCCTCCTTTCTTCCTCTGTGCTATGAATGGTGGTTTTTTTGTTTCCTTTGTAGCCCATTGTATCATCGGATGATTTACAAGAGCCTGATCCGGACTCAGTGATGTATGGAGATTTTGTCGCATTTTTCAAGGGAGCTTGCTTTAGTCCAGTCTTGTCTGCACACCTCCACGATCTCAGTTTCTTGTTCTGGTTGCAGCCACATTAATATTCCTCTTCACCCTCTCACACACAAGTGTACATTACTCGTCTTTTTATTTTTTGGCTCTTTAAGCGATCATTTCTTTCAAAGGCTTGCTCACACGTGCACACGAGCGCGCGAAAAACAAAAATTCTTCGCTCAATATTTAAGTGTACCACCAAGGCTGTTAGCCCATCAATCAGACCTGTCACTCACCACTTGAAAAACGTTCCTCCTCTCCTACAATCTCTGCTTCTCAAATCTCCCGCTCTCACTTTATTTGCGACCTTCGTGATTTTACTTCAGCCCCGGCGGGAGACCACCGGTTGCAGTAATAGAAATCCAGCAGCGGCCAGTTTCCGTCGCGGTCTAGCCGCGAAACATTAAGACAAAACGCACAAATTTGATGGCATAAAAAGAACTTCTCCATATCTTTTTGCCATTTTTTCTGTAATATTTTCTCAGATTCCTGCGTAGTTTGTGTTTTCTTGGGTGAGAACGTTTGAAACGGCGTGGAGAAATGGGAAACTACTTTGCTTCATTTTAGTTAAGTAGACCTTTGCACGTCCAGAAGAGACAGCTGGCATAACACAACCCATCGGGCTGAGTGGTGTTAATAAATAAATAAATAAATAAATAAATAAATAAATAAATAAATAAATAAATAAATAAATAAATAAATAAGTAAATAAGTAAATAAATAAATAAATAAATAGTATTGGCATAAGGGTGGTGACTGAGAATAAGCGGGGGCGGGTACAGCAAGTCGAAACAAGGTTAGGTTCCCAACTAGAAGCCAGTGGCGAGAGCGAAGTCCTATAATGAGGCGAGCACTTGCTTCTGTGACTGCGGGTGCCAGTCGTGCAAACACGTGACGCCACTTGTTTTTCAAGCGGTGTGTTCTGCGTGCAGTTCCGTGCATTTCCAGAGTAGATGGTCAATGTTTGGTGTTGCTCGTGCAGAGCACTTCACGCGCGCACGGGGTGTCCTTCTCAATGGGGTGAATTCTCGACAGGGATGAGTCTACCTTCACAAAGGGAAATGACTGATGATTTTTTAGTTATACAAGTTAGACCAGTTTATTAAGCACCTTGTTACACATTTGTTGGTATGTCATCCCAAACTGCACGCACGTGCACTTGTAAGTTGTTAGGGCAACGATAGCCAAATTCTTACATACTTTCTTACAATACAAAATTCCTATAATAGTTATACACCAAAAGCTCGTTAATTCGAACTTGAAGGGGACCATAAACTTGTACGAATTAAGCGGAGTTCGAATTAGCGGGCGGGCGCTAGAATGAATGGACCTCGCACCACACTGCGCGGGCAGAACACAAAGACTCGCTATCCCGAATTAGGTGCTACGACAGGTTTGTTGCGCACGCCACGTGATCGTAGGCCCAGAACCGTGACCGCGGTTCAAGGAAAACCTGCAACGGCACGCGCCAGAGCACTAGCGCTGGCGGTGCGGAACACGCTGCGGAAGCGAAATAACCTGTCGCAGCAGCGTAGCATGAGCGCTACTTTGTTGTTCTTTCTGTTTCGTTGTTTTTCATCCCTAGCACGTTTGCTTTGTTTTAGATTTGCAACTCATTGTAATTACTCTGGGCCAAGTTGTTCTGTGAGAAGCGATGGAAACCCGAGGATCCCAGTTTGAATAAACCATTGTAGATACCGATGCGTTCGAATTATCAGGAGTTTTCCCCCATTGAAATATGCAGGGTTATGCCGGGACCAGGGCGTCCGTTATAATTAACCATAAGTTCGAATTAACCGAGTTCGAATTAACGATCTTTGTAGTTTATTCTACCGCAACGGCCGTTTTCGAACTGAACAAACAGTAAGCAAAAATTCAGCACAAATTTTAAGTGGGTTTTCTTTAGTCGTAGCTCTTCTGCAGCGCAGTTGGCTTCCAAGGACGGGTTCGATTTCGCAATAACATGCCGAGCCCCCGAAGGAACACAATGAGCGCCGGAACATACCTTCTTTTGTCACCAGAATCTATAGGGATGTGCCCAGGGATGGCGCAACATCATTACGGAGGAAGCGAAATTGCCTCGAAAGACAACCATTTCCATAACAAAACGGCGCCGGAGAGATAGGCGGTAAAGCTGCAGCCACGTGCAGATGTGCAATATCGTTCCAGACATAAGCGGCGAGATTCGAAGCGACCGTGATCAGTTTTTGCGCCGAGATTGAAAGAAGAGTGAGAAAGAAAAGCGATCCGTTGCTTCCTTTCTGTGAGAACGGTGAGCCTGCTTGTATACGTGCGCAGTGCACGGAGCAAAAACACGTCCGTGATCCCGAAAACGAAATCATCGCCTCGGCGTTGACATCTCTCCTGGTTTACGCGAAGGCAGGCACAATTGAGCACGTGCGTCGACGGGACAAATGACAGCAAGAGGGGCAGGTTGTAGCGACGGGGAAATTGGGTGTCCCAGCAAGCGAGGGAACAGAACATGAGCGGTGGCAGGGTATGTCCCTTGAACCCTTGAACCCTGAGCGGCCACCCAAGAAATGAAAGAAACACTGCGTGACGACTACCAGAAGGGGAAAAAAGTTGTGTCGGTTGACAGGAGGGCTCAGAAAAATATAACAGAGGGTAGCACATTCCGGTTAACGATAAAAATACGGGTGACGAACTAACGATAGAACGTAAAACATTAAAGGCATAGGAACAAATTGGATTTCTAATATATGACAATGAGGCTTTCGTGAAATATCTGAAGCCGATATTGCGAACTCAAGACGGGCGTGATGAAGTTCTTGACAACGTAAAGGCGCGGGAAATGTGGCGGGATTTTCTAAAATTTTAAACTGTTCATCCTGTCGGTTTCGACTACATTTTAACGCTTATCATCCGTACGCTGGAACGCGTATTTAAGAGCTCCTGTGCGCTCAATGAACAATATTGTTACGTGGCAGATCGATAGACTATTAAAAGTTATGCATATAAATAATCTGTAAAAAACTTAAATATTTACAAGCAGTATCGGCAGCACGGAATCGCAGCTCAGAGGCCTCGGTGAAAAGCACGCAAACTCGCATAAGCGCTCTGTCTTCTTCATCGATCGTCGGTCGACGGTGACGGTCCTCCCCGTCCCGGGGCAAAATTGTGCAAACTGCACCAGCCTTAGCTTGAAATTTATATGACTTTTCCAAAGGGAGTCATAGAAATGTGTTCTTTGTTGTATTTTTTTTTCTCTTGTTGCCTAAGGAAAAAAGTAATGGTGATATGTATTAATGCAAGGTTGCGAACAACTCGCGGCTCTGTGACACAGCTGCGCGGTTGTACATTTATAGTTACGGTTATTACCGTGCTAGTGCTTTTTTATGCCAAGCTTTTTATGTCTAATTTTCCGTGATTTGCGTTCTGTGTAGGGAAAAAATTGCTTGCAGAAAAGCTATTTCATCACAACGATTCAGCAGGAAACTTCTGTAGCTCTCGCTTTAACAAAACTTTCCCTTAAACCAGTACTATATTAATACAGGCTGCTGTGGAGACTCTATCCTTATTCCAGGTCTCATTTACGTGCTACGATTCGTTAGTTCACAGTCATGTCACAAACGTTACAAAATTCGTCTGTGCTGTCAATACATGGACATACTTGGCAAGAAAGGAGCATCTGGTCCTTTTCAGAAACGTTTAAATTACCAGTTTTCTGTTCACATTGGCTCAAACACCATTGAAGTCATGTCTGAAGTATGAACGCTTAATGTCACTTTTGGCCAACATCCGTGATGGAATTAGAACCGTCTCCTGAGCTTTCTGGCTAAAATTTCAGGCGCTCTCTGCCGAGTATGTCATGTTCTACCTGAGAATTTCAAGTTATTAGTTCTTAAAGCGATTTGCTACACTCATGTAAATTATTGCATTTTGGTCTGGGGTACTATATTAACAAAAAAATATAAATATTTTCTACTCGGTTCAAAGGAAGTCACTCCGCCAAATAGTTCCCCTAAGTTATGATTCACTTGTGGACCACCTTTTAAACTCTTATAAGAATTTACCGTTTCTTCTACTATACAACTTCAGGCATCTGATCAGGTACGAAAGCTGTCTGAAATATAATACTGTTACGGAGCAGCCCTCCTAGAGAAGTTGTGAGGCCACGGCTATGAAGAAGAATCTCCGTGAAGGGCATGTGGCCAAACGTGGAGGACGAAGACGACGTCCCGTGTGGCGCCCGGCAGGAGCTAGCACAGTCATATTCTGTGTCCCTGATTTTCCTCAGTTCTGAGTAGTGTAAATACAGCCAATCCGAACCACGTCTGCCTCATCTCAATATTGCAACCATTGTTATCCTTATCCAATTTGCAAAGGATCCATGAAGCTTAGTATTGTTTTCGGAACAGGGATGATTGGTTGATTCTGTTTTGTAGGACCAACCACAGCTTTGACATGGTCAAAAACCGTGTACCACGAATCTTAAAGGAACTCACCTCTGAAGAAATTAATTCACGCAGCATCACACCTACTCAATTGAAACTACTTTATCTCAGAAACTTTTTTGTAAACTTTCTCTTTTAAATCAATGTGGATTGTTACTTTTGTGTTTGCAATCCGTACGATTGCAATGTGGTCTCAATGTGTCATATTTCTATACTTTTGTACTTGTGTGCGCTTTCGTAATTACGCATTTTCATGCTGTTGAATATGGTATTATTTTTTTCACGTAGCTAAATGCTGCAAAGCTGTAACAACAGATAGTAGATGACTTTTTTCTTCTTTATGTTGCACTGCGAGTGTCCTGTGCCATAGCATTTGTTTGAGTGTTTGAGGCGTTCAAAAAACTAATCTTTTTTTTTACTTTGGTGTTGCTATTAATGTGTAAAAATAAACTTTAAAACTGCTTGCAATAGGCCATACTGCTCTGTAAAGGCAGTTCGTCTCCGTCAAGTTGGCTGCGGCCAGCTTTTTGGCCCTCTTTCCTGCATTTTCCTGCAGTAAAAATGAAACTGAAACGGAAACCACCTCCGTATCTTGTTGTTTCAAAGCTTTCCGAACAAAAATTACAGCTCAAGCAGCTCAAGGTCAATCAGCTCAATTAGTTTGCAGTGAAGGCTTCACGTTAAATATTGCCCGTCTACTCTTAACTACGGGAGGGCAACGCAACCCCGTGTATATCTACTAGAATAGAACTCTAGTACTTGCAATTTTCATTACGTCATTGCGTATACATAGTCGCTTTCAAGGTGATAGAAGAGAAAAATATATAAGAGTACATTCTAAAATCCTGCGTGTAATGTGTATTTTATGCAGCTTCGCTGTTCGTCCGCCTTGCTTGAAGGGAATGACTTGTATTTTTAAGCGAAGCTTCCAATTCATTGCAGGCATCTGCATGCGCTTGGAAAAACACGATGTGGGAAAGCCAGCTAACGAAGCCAAAGCTTACCGACAAAGCAAAGGCACTCACCCAGAGTTTTTGCTCATTTGTAATTCCGAACACGTAGTGGAAACACATAAAGAGACATTTATGGCAAAAGAGAAACAACAAAAGAGTAGCTGCTCCTGTTTTTTTAGATGCAGGTAAAGGGGCATAAAATGGACCCAATCTCGTTTTGTGGAGGTAAATAAGGAAGCGGCTCTGACGGTTAAATTTACACTCCCGTACTCTCCCTCTAATTTCCCGCTATGTTGCACAGTGTATTGTCGGCTGTCTATAACGAAGGCCCGGAAAGCCGCCCTCTTTGCGATTAGGAGAAGTTAGAAACTCTTCTGCATGCACCTTAGTTAACGCTGCCAGCCCCATCCTCAAGCAAAAGTCGTAGAAAGCATTTGCCGGATATTCGTTCCTCATTTTCGCCCTTGCGGTGCTATAAAAACAAAAGGTAAGAAATCAAGAGCGTCACAAAATTGATTTCTTTCTAGCTGTCTGCTCAAAGAAGAAAACGCCTTAAATAACGACGCCTTAAATAACGACTCCTTAAATAACGATTCCCAGGGCAGTGCTTTCCTTTTTTATGCTAGAGCAGGTTTCCTGCGAACTAAGAGTTTTGTGGGGAAGTATTCACAAAATTATGAGGTATATATACGTGGTCTGCGGAAAAGAAACAGAAACTATGCGCCACATAGTGTTAGAATGTGAGGATATCAATCCAAATCTACATCAGGGAAATATTCGGCTTCCAGAAGCCTTAGGATTTAAGCGTAGCACAGATGAAGTTAACTTCAAGGCTGTGGAGCAGACGATAAGAAGATTAGAATGCTGGGGGACGAAAAGCAGAGAGTACTACATCGCAGAGCAGAGAGTACTACTTTGTACTACATCGCTCGTTACGCGATGTAGTACAAAGCCGAGAATTATTAAAAAATACTCCAATTGCTGTTCAAAATTCTAAACATGAATCCTACAGCAACTTGTTTCCATCAGAAACCAGAGGCACTCGCGAATCTTTGTTTTATAGTGTTCAGTAATGCCAAGGCTTTCAGAGTTTTGAAAAAGCGCACTATGACACCAAACTGAACTTCAATGATACGTCCAAGGAGAACATTGAAGAAGCTGAGTCTCAAGGGAGCTGGAAATTATCCACCCGTGCTCACTGTTTCTCTCGAACCACGTCAATGTCTCCCCTGCTTTTCGCATGGGCTTCAGTTCGATAAGTGTCATAATCAAAAATTAGTTTCGCATGTCACTGAACATATCCACCCAGAATCAAACCCAGAGTTAAAAGAAAATAACTCGAAACCTGACGCCTACGGCAGAGTTTAAAAAATAAATCTAACCACGGCGCCTACGGCATGCAAGGATCGAGAGTTAAAAAAAAACTCTAACGTCAGCGCCTACTGCATGCAAGCGCGGAGCACCACGACCAAGTTATTTAGGCTTTCGACGCGCGTGAGTTTTCCCTAGACTAAACAGCGCCGTGTCCACAGGTTCGATTGCCATGATGTGAAATCGATTTGCAAGGTTGAGACCTGAAGCTGGGAAGGGCTACGAAGAACGCTGTCAAGGGTAAGGAAAGAATTTAGACCATCTCGGAACACAACTCCTCCTCACGTCTGCCACCCCCGGGGACTTAAAGATTTCTCAGAATCAAACCCAGACATCTGTCGACAGTTCTGCGCGAGCGTTCTTCCTGATACGTATTCCCGTAAGTGCTGTAATTATACGACTTTCCTGTATGATTTGTTTTGTAGCAACAATTCAACGTGTAATTACCAACAGCGCGTTTCCACAGACCGACTTCTCAAGCTTGGCATCCATAACACCGCAGAAGAATAATTCGAGGCCCACCTCTCAAGCCAAAGAGTACGACTGGGAGCCACAGAAGCGGGCATAGCCATTCTCTCCCGTCTGGGATTTTCAATCCCACTTCAACATTCACCTCCTGACCTAAGAAGCATACCACACGGAATCCGTCAATGCCTCATTGTTCCCCCTCTACCGCGCAACATGCACCCTGTGCACCACGCGGCGAGACGAGAGGCCAGAGCAAGAGCCATTTCGAGGTGATACGGAAACGAATCCGGCACTGCCTACACAGATGCTGCCACACACCCCGGAATTCAGGCCACGACCGCTCTTCTAGTCATGAAGAAACAACACCACACCAGTCTAACTATACCACACCACAACCCACTGCAAGCGGAGTGAACGGCCATCGCCCTTGCCGTGAGTCAAACCACAGCTACTGTCATCATCACCGACTCGCAGCAGGCGTGCCGAAATTTCACCAACGGAAGAATTCACGGCACAACCCTCAAGATTCTTGCACAACGCCCCCCAAACCATTCCATCAAGATAATCTGGGCCCCCGCTCATCTCGACGTTCCGGGCAACGAGACCGCCCATCTCGTGGCTCGAGAGCTATCCCGCCGAGCTGCGGTTGCCGGACATGAGCATGAGTGCATGCACCCGATGGTCACGTACCAAGAAATTACACAACACTACAGACTAGAGCGACAGCATCACCCCTAAGCACACAAACAACTCCCCAGAGAGCTGGAGCGACTTCTCCGTGCCCTTCACTTTCCTTTCCCCCACCCCACTAGAAGTCACATTTTGGCTCCTACCTGTTTCCCCCCAAAGTGCTGTTTCTCCGAAGCCCCCAGGACACCATCATATTGTAGGAAGCTGCGACCAAGCCCCGCTTCCCCGCCCCAATCCTTCTCCGACCCATGAGCTTTGGGAGAGAGCCTTGGCCAGCTCCACCCTCGAGGATCAGCGTCAGCTGGTCGAGAGGGCTGTGGAGGCGACCCGAGCTACAGCAACACCACCTAGACTATAAAGCCGAAATTCTCTTTTGCGCGACGCGGCCTACGTCTACGGGCTGGGGCGGGCGGGGGCTGGTTGAAAAAGTCGGCTTCTTGGCAAAGCACAGGGTCGTCTTCCCTGCAAAGCCCAAATACTTTTCTGCTGGCGTCGCCTGCAAGCTTTTCCGGGGGCCCTGCCACCCCTTCCACTGTCCCCCGTCCCGGCACAGGTAAGTACGTGCAGGAGCAGAAAGACGGCCATTGTCGCGAGACACGCTAATTGCCTCCCGATGGGGCCCACAAAAGCCCAACGAGAAGGGGGCGAAAAGAGAAGGCGCGCCCACTCAGCATAACTTCCCGGCTTATCCTTTGTAGTGGCTGGGCGGCAGGGTTCACTAACCACAACTTCCCAGAATTTTCATAGCCACCCCTCACAACAAGTTTTCTTCAGGGTAAAGAGGTACAAGTAGTGCCACACATCATGCCCGTGTTTGTGTCAGTTCGCGCAGTGACAACAAATATCGATAGAATGAGGACAGATTGTTCGGTAAATTGTCGACAAAAATAACGAAAAATTATGTTTATAAGTTACAGCCTTTATTTGCAAGCAAGTTCGGCGGAGGTTGAATGATACCTACCCCGCACTATTTTCGACAGCGCCTGTAAACTGAAACTGCTGCGTTCTCAGTCAGCTTTTTTCTCACTGCACCCACGTGCATGGTACTGCGCGCAGGATCCTGACGAAGCTTCTTTTCGTGCCTGTCATTTGTCATTCTGCCGCGATGGTGCGCCCTAAAATTGTGATGCCGAGCAAGTGATCAGTTCCGCGGTGTCGCGGAAATTACGCACCAGAGTGTAAAGTGCCGGTGTTTCGGTTTCCTCAAGAGGACGAGTTGCGACGAAAATGGATACGTGCGATACGCCGAGAAGACTTTCAACCTACAGTGAACTCCAGGGTGAGCTCCTACTGAAGCATGTGCTGTGGTGCAGTACAAACATTCTGCTTAAGAACTTCTGTTGCCGACTGAATGACAAGATCGCGGACGCTAGCGCAAAAACAAAAGAAAGAAAGCTTCAAACGCTGAGCAAGTGAGTCACTGTGTTCACAGCAAGACTGGTGTTCTTTTAGTGCAATAAATCCGTTTAAAGTCATCATAAATGCATTTGTAGTGTTCGATCTGAATGCTTTTAAAAGATAGCTGGCATCATTTGGATGTTTCGCTGCAAAAAAAAAAAAAGTTGCTTGCCGAGAAGTCACAAAGACAGCCCTAATAACACATGTTTCACTAATCTAGACGTATTAATTCCCCTATAAATACTTTACGCGCGGTAGCAAAAAGTAAATGGCGTAGGATTGACGTGAACTGGTTCATAAAAAAAATCGAGTAATTTTGTGGTGATACTTTTATCTGAATGTGGAGCAACATGCCTTCAAATTTAAGATAAGCGTAATAGTTCAACATGGTCGCATCGTTTCCTGCGAAATACGATAAATAGTCCTGACCCCTTCGAGTTTCAGCGTAGTGTGTGAAGGACTGCTTAATTCTAATGGATTAAAAAAAATTAAAAGTCGTTATTGAGGTGAAAACTTTTTATCAACTCACTCTTTTTACAGGCATCGGCTGCAGACACCTCCATGCACAATAGAACATTTTTCATTATTCTTATAATGGCGTCCACGAATGATCAGCCAGTTAGTCATATAATAATGCTATTTTTCGGTCTTGCTTTTCATTACGCTCTCACAGCGCTTTTTGGCACATGGCAGTGACCTTGAATATGGTGTGCATGTTACAACAAAATATTCGTAATGATGCTGTCCGTACGTGACAAAAAAACATATTTAAAATAAGAACAGGTAAAATTCAAATTTAGCTTTACGTTGAGTCTTTTAGCACGTATTGCATTGTACTGCCCAAAAACTATCCAAAACGAGCTCGTGTGCTTCGTGTGTTAATGTTTTGTGCTTATAACTTCACTTCAAACCTATCTAACTTCTCCTCGTTTGCGATTGTAGCTTAGAGTTAGTTGCAAGTGCAGCACATTTAAATCCCACGTATACACTACAATGTAATCAATGAGCAGTCTCCTATTGTCTGATGGATTTATAGTTAGTGCGGTTAATGGTTAGACAAGAAAGTATTCGCGAGCAACAGCGCAAACGATTTTTGTGGCCACCGATACGTTTACTCAAACAACACAGCTTGGCGTTACACGGTCGGCCGACTATGGGGTCATGTCCAAGCACGGGAACAGAAACAGAATGATACGACCCCACAATTTTCGCCGTGACACGGCACTAAACCTGTTCAGTGCCTCCGCTTCCGTGCTCTGCGGGCGGCGCGCGGCCGCCCCAGCCGTGTGACGTCACGACGGCACTCCGCAGGCCTTGAAAGTCTAGGTGGTGTTGGCTACAGGCGCCCTGGACTAGGGAAGCCACCCCAAAGACTCCATTATAATTTATTTTTTTTTCTCAATAAAGAAAGTTTATTCTCTCTCTCTCTCTCTCTCTCTCTCTCTCTCTCTCTCTCTCTCTCTCTCTCTCTCTCTCTCTCTCTCTCTCTCTCTCTCTCTCTCTCTATCGAAAAAGTGCCGCCGAAGGCGGGAGCAGGTGCTGCCGCACGGCCGCACGCACGGATCAGCGGCGCCCGCCTGAAGCCTCCCGATTTGCGGTGGCGCCCCTCGCGGTACCCTTGGTCCCCAAACGAAACTTGTGCGGGAGTTTCACGACCAGAAAAGCATTGAAGGACTCTTTTTATACGTAGGGTTGTTCGTTTTCGGGTTTTATATTTTAACAAGAAAGTGTTTTATGCCGGCATACACCAACATTTCACTGACGTCATATCCGCCACGGAAATGACGCCGGTACACCTTTGCCGAAGTGATCCTCCAGAAGAACGTCCCTCGCCAAGCACACCCACAAGACGGCCGCCGACCCGCAAATCATGCTCAGCTGCAGATTTCGCTGCACACTTCACTTTCGTGTTTTGCCGATATCTATGACACAGGAATCAACCACAGCTTTTTTGAGTAAGGAATGCTCAGGCGAAGTAACGGAAAACACGCCGGGGGAAATGTAAAGACAAGTTATAATGCATATGCAATTTTCAAGAATGCTGATTATTGAAGAAAAGGTGGTACCTCGTTGTTTATGCACACGACGGTGCGGCGTCATAGTTTGGGGGTGAAAATAGAATCAGAGCATACTCTGACCGCTCAAGGAAGCAGTTTTAACGAAACCCACGAAATCTTGGAACTGCGCTTCTTGATCAAATGTCTGGTGGATTGACTGAATAATCTATTCGTAATGTTCTTGTATGCAAGAAACGTAAATAGCGGGTCACTCCGTAATCCCAAATTCGATATTACTACCTGAAATACTTGCAACTGAGATGCAGCTACGGCGATAAAAAGAAAGAAATGGCAACCAATCACAAATACCAAAAATAACAGTTGAGCGTATAATGTTTTGACATTTTGAAAGCAGTGATGCCAAATACTGCGTGCTCGCATCCCGAAGGCATCATTAAAACTGAATCAACAGAAGTATAAACGACAGAAAAGCTGCGGAGAAATCGGGGCAAAAAATTACACCGCACAACTGTCAGATATAACAGGATATTTTAAGTACTCCATGCTATTGTATGTACCGGAGGTATCCTAAAAAATGCCGGGCCATCCCCACTAACCTGAAACCTGAGGAGGAGCGAAGCATGCAGTGTACAAGTGTATTCAAATATTGTAAGTCTCTCTCTTTTGTCACACGGCGCGCGCTGATTGGGCGCTGGAGAAGCGCCGGTGGGAGAAGCAATCAACCGCTTGCTGAGGCGGTGGCGCCCTCTGTTGCTTTGAACCGAATTTAAGGAAAATAAATAAGAGACTGGTTGAAGTTGTCTTTGTGTCACATGCCGCAGCATGCTAAGAAGTATGGCTCAAAGAAGAAAACCTGAAGTTTGAAACTAATTTCGAGACGGAATTTCGAGACAGAGGGTATGAAAAATGGGTATGACGGAGGGTCGTCTCGGCGGGCTTGTCGCTTGCGCTTATAGTGTCACTAGATACTACCTAGCTTTCAAAGATAATCTGCAAACATAACCTTTACCAGGGACACATGGTAGTGGGGTCCCATTGTTCACAGGCGCCTTATCATCAATAACGCGGTATCGATGTTCAGCGCTCGGCGTCGTAGGCCTTGGCGCCTTGGCGTTTATGCCACGGAGATGAAACCGTACGGGGTAGACGTGTACAGCTTTGCTGTAAAAGTATCGTGTCGTTGTAGCACGAAGCCTTCTAGCGCGAAGCATTGGAAAACGAGTGCCCCGGTGTGTTCTTTTAGTACGCGTTGCAATCTAGCACGAGGCGTTGGAAAACGAGTCTCCCGTTGTTTTAGTACCGTGACTGCGGGAGACGACGACAGGAGAAGCCGACAGCTCGGCCCC
This sequence comes from Haemaphysalis longicornis, assembly GCF_048455015.1. Lineage (NCBI taxonomy): Eukaryota > Metazoa > Arthropoda > Arachnida > Ixodida > Ixodidae > Haemaphysalis > Haemaphysalis longicornis. Next base: position 38,363,339 of record NW_027526460.1, read on the forward strand.
CTAAGGTGCTTCGCCCCTAAAACTTTCACTTAATAGAGTTCGTAGACATCCTGAGCATGGATTTGAAAACGAAAACGCGTGACTGAACTCTCGCAATGCTGCTTCCCAGGATGGAATGATAAGCACTCGGCCACGACTTCTTGTGGAGTGGCCGAGCGACAAGTTTGATGCGCTATCATAAAATTCCTGTGGGTCGGATAAGAATTCTCTCGGTTCCCCAGCCCATAACCTTTGGCCATAAATGCACAGGTCAACTGGACACTAGACCGATTTGCAGGGTCTATTGCTATCAAGAAAACCGAGCTGTGTTCTTCAGCAGTCCAAAATTAAGAAATAATGAGTGTTAAAAAGAAAAATATAAACCATTTCGCTATATCGTAGGGAAGGGAGGAGGGCGGCGAGGGGAATTCGGGAGAAGTAATATATTGGTGCTGTCGCCCTGTTGGAGGTGTTTCTAATTTTCTTTCTTGATTTGTGTCGTCAAAACTTTGACGAATAAGCGAGTGATGCCGAAATTTGTACAGATACCCGCTAGCTGTTGTGCCATGATTTGCTCGGAGGCTCCTTACTTTTCTATCCCACAGAAAACCAACTCCACCGAGCTCGCAAACGTAAACAGCCCTGTTTACCTTCCATCTCCGGTGAGAGAACGCGCATAAAGGGACGCAGGCCTACGCGCGTCTCAGTTTTATGCGGGATGCTGATTGGTTGCTCCTTCCTGTATTCTTCTACTGCTGCAACATATTTACATTTCATTTCTCTCGTGTTTTCTCTGGCGTCACAGTTTCCATTTCCGTGAAACGCAGGCCGACAACACAGACCAGTTCTGTGCGGATAATATCCCATGTGCGGCAGGCGTTTTGTGCCCCGCGCGTTCAAACGGAATTATTAATGCGTGGAAACAAAACCAGCGAGCTTGTCGTTATCAGGATGTACTCGTTTATACGCCATAGTTCACAGTGCACTCCTCCTGTGTAGAAAATTTCTCCCACCTCCCCTCGCGGGAACCCCGGTGTAGATGCGACGCATAGGGGGTTCCGTTGTTGTTTCCGTTAGGTTGATTCTCCCATCGCGTGAAACGTGCCGTGAACCCCCTGCCGCGGCTATGACGCAACGTGGCGCGGCTATGACGGAACACAATCCAACACAATCCACTTTAATCCAATCCAATCCAAATCCAAGCCAAACCAAGCTAATCCAATCGAATCCAATCCAATGCCCCTCGCGAGAGAGTGTTCGCTATCGGAGAAGAGAGGGGTGAGCATCGCCGCGCAGCTCGCGCGGCGAGGAGAACGGGAGAGGGGTGTGGACGGACAACAACAACGGCGTATGGAGGGACAAGGCGAGTAAATGAGATGCAGTCGCATCTAAAAACTGGCTACAAAAACCTTGGGGCCACATTTACAGCGGTGGTAAGCAGATGCCAGTTTGGAAACGATACCAGCGGCAAACGGCAGTACTAACCAGTTTTTCGGTGTGCTTCTGGGAAGCCCTCTTCCTTCTTAGCTTAACATTTAAGCAGCCATTCATATTTAAAAAAAATAAAAAGTAATTACAGAAGTCTGATTTCGGCAAAATTAAGGCAGCGGCCGCATTCTTTCGTGAGCAGCTGTGCACGGGTAAATAGAAGGGAAACATTTATCGCACCAATTTCTTGTGATTAAAGATTAATCACAAGAAAACGCTGTGCATTTGACTGATTGACTGAAATTCATTGATTGATTGATTGCCTTACCTAAAGCACGGAATTATAGCCGTGAAAATAGCAAGGGTATACTCTTTATGGCCGCGTTTCCTATACCCTTAAAGGCCATAGTATGGGCATAATGGCCATGCTAGGTATGGTATGACATCTTACCTGTGCTTCACCGAGCAATGGCGGTGAAACTAGCAATCTTTGGAGTCAGAAAAAACGGTCGGCTAGAAGACAGCTGTGCAAGCTGACTTTGCAAGGCAGCTGTAAAAAAACATTCCTGAATTCTTTGCGCACTTTTAACATTGCAAGTATCTGCTCGCAGAGGTTACCCTCAGGAGCAAGTTTCTACCTTTATTTTTAACCGTGCAAGTAGTACAGCTTAACATTCAAGAACTCGTGATTAATTTGTCACAGAATCAATAAGCTGTGCCTAAATTCACTCTAAAATTGAACTATTATGGCGCAATTCGTCAGATAACTTGCTACCTAACATATGCCCACATGAGTCTACACGTACCTCAACTTTCGTGACCAATACACTTTTCAGTTGGTCAAGGCTCTTATGTGTTCTTTTTTTTTGTACTTCAGGTGGAGAAACGATAGCCCGATGTTCAAAGCAAAGAAAACACGCGTAAAAATTAAGCGTACAACAGAAAAACTGAACAAGAAAACAATTTCTGTCGCTTTTGTTGTTGAGATAGCAGTGGAGCCTGGCCAGACGCGAAGGATCGTTCTGAAAGGGAGCAAAGTGGACGTGGTCAAATCTGGAACTCAACGAGCCAATCGAAATGGAGTAAGGCTAACTAAATCTTCGGTTGGGACGAGCCCGGTCGATAATATCGACAGACTCTACAAGGACTCACCGCTGCTAGAGATATCTCCGATATCAGTGAAAGCTGCCGAACTCTTCCTCGCGAGAATTTCATGCACTTCACTCCCTATATTGAAAGTCACTCCACGCAAGTTTTTTTACGTCGCTTTGTCAATACAGTCCCTCATATTGGCCTCAAAATATGGCGGTTATCAAATAAACGGTCACGTGTTTTCATGGCTGTTGGTTCAACCATGATAACAGTAGTATGTTTTCATTGGTCAGACACACGCTCCAGTGGCGCGACATTCAGAATACTCCAGAGCGGGTCGATACTAATCACACCGGCAATATGCACTTGCTGCCACTGCTGTAATGATAGCGGTAATTTTCTCACCTGAAAAGTATTAAGACATTGACACTGATATCATAAACTGCAGTCAAATTCTTGTACGCGTTCACTGACTAGAGCACTTGCGAAGGGCCAGTAACTACAAATCGGCTTCAAAGGTGCCTAAGTACATTGTGTGCAGGGTTCCTTGTACAATACTTCTGTCCATAGTTCCACGTAAAATAGGCATCATCAGGCGGGTGTTGCGATCGTATGCGCCGGAGTTCACGCAGAAACGCTACAGTGGCGGTTCGGGCAAGGATTTTGCTGCATGGAACTCCGCTGAGAAACAGCCTGAAGACGGGGCTTGTTTCTTTGCGCCATTTCCAATGGGTCCCGTACCCTCGTTACCCTTCCTTTTTCGTCTATTCCGTCCGTCCACTTGTCCATAGAGCACGCGACCATCCGATTCAATTAGGCATGCCCGATCGAAGACAACTCCGACGCAATCATGCCCGACGCCAGTCAAAGAGACTAAAGACGAAGGACAGGCTTACGAGCGGAGACGACTGGACTGGACATTCGAAGCATACATACTGCATAAAGCATTCGGACGCACGAACTATACACTACTTCAAGTGGTTTTTCGGGCAGCTTTTCTGGCTTGGATTTTTGGCATTGCCTTTTTAAACTCGGTTACAGCATACAGAAATCGATTGGCTGTAAAAAACACTTCCGCCGTTATAGTGTAGAAACTGAGTATATATAGGCAAATAACTGCTGCAGCTACAGTAAACCCTCGTTTAGCGAAGTGCTCCGGGCGGAACAATGACTCGGTAAGAAGTGTGACTTCGTTAAACGTGTTGTGTACGGACTTCAGTGGGGACCGTATATGTGACATTTGTAATAACGCGATATTTCTAATACGGCGACTGCGTTATTTCGAAGGCTTACTGCACCAGCACTGGTGGTACAGTTTGTACAAGTCCACACAGTTCAGCGGTTAAGATTACACAGTACATATAAGGAAAACCACAGGTACAAGTGAAAGGGGGAAGCGGGAAGTGTTTTTTCAAACAGAAACAAACATTGGTTTTGGGTTTATGAATGTAAACTAATACCGCGGCATTTAGGTTTGAAGAGGTGCTGAGCACAGGCTATTTAACTGCATAAACAAGCACAAAGCTAACGCAAACTAGCCCCACGAAAGAGCAGCAGAGAGCCACCGGGCTTCGGTCAAGGCCGCCTTGCACCACCTAAGTGCAGCGTGATAGAAACGAAAGCTGAATTCAAAGCCAATATGCTATCTGAGCTCGAGAATCTGAGCTCAAATTCGGTATCCTTAAAAATTCAGCGTACAAACACTGCATTTTTTTCCCTCTAGTCGCGAGAAAGCAAACAGGCAGGGAATACCGACAGAACCATCTCAATTTAGAAGCAGACACTCACTAAAACCGTCCCTCTCTTGATTGTCCGTGCCCTTCTCGTTCGCCATGAGAACACATATGGGACATACACCCCGCAACCTTAGCGGATTTGTGGTGTTGAAACAGTAGAAAAAAGCCCGGACTGCCCAGATCCCCCGGCCAAGAGGAGGATGAAGGGATAACCGGGTGGTTTCAACAAAGCGCAGACCCATCAATCGGCGAAGCTCTGTCAAGGCCCGCCGAAGAGCAAACACGCGTCATCCACCCTCTTCTTATGCCTGCGGAAACCAAGGGACGAAAATTCATGTTAATGATGCTCGTCCATGAATGATGCTCAGCGTGCTTAAAGGGACGTAATACGCGATAGAGCGACGTAGGGAAAGTGAGCTTGGTGCAGAAATGTTCCGCGTTACAAAGTAAACTGTGCGCAACGTACAAATGTCGAGAGAAGCCACTTGAACGAGCCGAAGGGAGAAAAACGGTGTGCGGTATCTACGCTGCTTCTACCGTGCCTTCTAGGAACGTACGCTCGAAAAGTATACGCTGGAGAGAAAGGAAGGAGTACGATATGTGAAAACGGCACGGCTTTCCACATGGGGCGTATTCCGGCGCACAGGTCGTCGGCGACGGGTGCTTCGCTGTCTCTGCTCTCTTCCCTAGGGCAACATTTGTGATGAGGAAAGAAAGGGGCTGGGGGCCGCTTTCATTCTCCATCGCCATCTCGTCGTTTCTACAGCACAAGTACATAAAGGCATTTGTTTTGTCCACGTGTTGCGTATGCTCAGACCATGCCCTAATAGAAGTTGTTTAGGAGAATCGCTGATAACTTTCGTTTCTCTCTTTTGTTGTTGTTGTTGTTGTGGCCCATTTAGTGTTGTGGTGAATATCTTACACCACTCGCGCGCAGGAATTTCGGCCATCCCGTTTGCGAACTGGCTTTCCCTTTGGTAACGCCCGTGTCTTTTGCTGCATGGTTCCGATCTCGCGCCCCCTATGTTGTGTTAACATTGCAGAATTTTAACCTGTGACATATGTGCGTTACAAGATGGGCAACCATTGTTTTTTACTCTCATATAAAGGACAAATCTACTGCCTTTACCTCTGGATGCTGCACAGAAGCAAACATGAACTTTGCAGGTTGATCAAGGCGTTATTATTGGTTCCGTATGTTAGAGGTCCCCATCTAGCTACGCCATCACATCTCGCGCAGGCGGTAACGCGAAGAACGGTTATTTTTATCAGTCGTTTTGTTCTATACCCTATCGCTTCGCTTCATCTCCTGCGGCGTCGGCATTCTCTCCTGTCACGAACGCGGAAGCCGCTTCCTTGGAGTTAAATCGGGCGCTTTCGACTTGACGACGTCCACAGGAATTGTGGAGACGGCGTTTAGTGGCGGCGCTTGCATTGCTGACTAGCCATCTCGCTAAAACTGGCGAACAAAGACGGCTTCTGTCGACGCAGACTTTTACCGCCTTTCTTCCCCGCCGTCCAAGATAACGACGCGAACAAACCGAGTGCCACAAAAGCGGCAGCGAAAACTGTTTTCAACGCAGCAAACGTGTTAGCAATAGAAAAGACATGCAGAGCTTCGTGTTTGGACGACTATTGAAGTTTCTCGCTTAGTTATACTTTAGTAGTTGCTTCTAAAGCGTACTTTTTTTTACCAAGGCAAAAAAAGGGCATACGTTCACAATGACTTGTTTTGAGGTGGTGTAAATCTCGTGCACCCAACATTATTTCTCTCGAATTCGTCTCCGCATTTTGCTACTGACACTCGTACCTGATATCTCACTACACAGACAGAATCTAGAAAGGTTTACCCAAGTTTGTTGGAACGGAATAAAAAAAAAACTGCATGAGGAATTGCTGAGAATTAACATCTTCGCTAAATGGGGTACATTTTACATATTTTAAATTTCTGTTTCAAAATGTAGGAACCCGCAACAACCATATACGGCTAGTTTTCCACATACATGGCCCAGAACTGCAGAAGGAAAATAATTAACATAGAGAGCAGCCAACACACTTGAAGATATTGGCTTGAAAGGTTTAGTTTAAGGGCAAGAATGTAATATAGCGCCGTGTGGCAATATTCATTCGTAACTGTAACCTGAACACGTAAAATTGTTTCAACTGTATTCACAAATCTAGAAATGAAAGCGCACTATATAAGAGCTGCAGGCAAGCAACCTTTTTTCTCTGAGGGGCTGCAAACATGAACGTTTACTGCGAAGACGTCAACGTGCTTTCAATTTTCATTTAAAACATCAATCAAGCTCTTGGTCAGGGCGCAGAAATGCAGAGTGACAGTTGTGTCGGAAGAAAAAATAAGAAGCCAAAAAAGCACTGCAGAGGATCATTTCTGTTACGCTGTACTTGCAAAGAAAAACCAGATGGAGAGAGAAAACGAAAGGAGAACCAAGCACAAGCCCTGAGCCTCGAAAACGTCAGTGTACATGTTCTGCTCAAAACAACTTCCATTCTTCAACGGAAGCCATTCGTACATCGCATGCACGTCGGTGTTTGCGGAAAACAGAAAAAAATAGCATTTTGGACACTGCCTGTAAAGAATAAAAGCCCTTTCTGAAGCGTGAAACTGCTCTGTTGAGCACAATACTGCCTTCAAAGGCGACTCCAGGAATCCGACCGCTAACCCTAACTATACGTTCATGCATGACGGAGATTTACAGCGGATACCATCCTGGTTACACGTACACGAAACGAGGCAGCTTCACGATCTCCTGACGCACAGTATCTCTCGCCGACTGCAGGCGGGTAACTAGCGTTCTGCCAGCCAGCCCTTCTTGGCCATGCATGTACGCTATAAATCACATCGTGTGTGAGGCCCCGAGGAGAGTACACGCGCGCACATACATAAATGAGGGCTTGGGCGGGTGTTTCACAGGCGCCACTAGCCTGTGAAGGGCGTCGCGGGTCGTTCTAAGAGTTATCGATGCATGAAATGAAATGATCGGAGCGGAAAGGCCGCGGAAGAAGGATGTCGTGATTTGCTTTGAGGACATTGTGAGCACATAAAGCGGACCCATTAACCACTGCTTGCAGCCGCTAGCTGTAGCTTACGTAGTTCCAAGTACCGCCGCCCCTTTACGCAAGAGGTAATTTATTACGAACCGGCCTTTTCAGCAAGTGAAAGAACGAAACCCTGCCGCGCTAACTCCTACATCGCTTAGGAGAAACAGGAAATGAGTGACTCCCGCATTTCGCTGCGTCGATTACTGCTGCGGTGGTGTCTTATCACTACTGCATTCGCTGTCTCGCTGCGTTATTTCTTACGACCGACTATTGATATGAAACACACACAATGGAGCACAGACGAACACACACACACCAAACATACATACCAAACGAACATACATGCACGCGTACAGGCCGTATACCCACAAATATACCCATGCATTCGCACAGACAACAGTAACACCGGCAGTTGGAATTTGGATGGTCGTAAATTTCTGCAGAAGAAAGAAGGAATCAGCATAACCCCTCCCTAATTACGGTCCGATTTCCCTGGTCCACCTATGCTTCCTGGAAGCGTAAACGCAGACCACAGCTAACATACTCCCATCTTGTTTGAGGTAGCTATACAGGTAATATGCACACCAGAAACCCACCGAAGGCCACCCAAAACATCCCAAGTAAACTCCACCCCAATAAAAACCATCCTAAATCTGGTAATGCAACTTAAGTTGTAAAAAAAGCTAATATGCTTTCTTACCGCAGCTGGCTGAGTCAGTTTTCACTGACTTGCGATTGCACCCACCTGAAGTATAGACCGATGTGTTAACCGATAATGTAGACCCGCATCCACACAAACCTGCCGTTTATTCGGCACAAGTATGGTAGAGTAATCAAACGTCGTTCGTGAATGGCACAGTGAAAAATATTCAAGCTACGAGCGGCACTAAGTAAACGGTAATCAGAAATTTCCCCGCAAACAAGTCCATATACCAGTTTAAATGCCTCGAATCTCTATTAACGACAGACGAAAAACAAAGAGAAGGAACACACCCGTGTTAACAATGTCCAGCATGGCACGTAAGAAAAGAGGGCAAGAAATATGGAGTACCATCCCACGAGCGCGCGAGCATAAATGCAGTGTAGGCAAAACAGAAAGAAAAAAATGGCCGCCACCCCACCCTGCTAAAGTGAATGTCCAGCGAAGTTTTTGTAAACCACTATACATGCTGATGGGGGAGCGTATGGAATGTTCCTCATCGTCTCAGCGGGATTGTGGCATGTGTTCGGCTTCACTGACGGAAGAGCCTGACGCAACGTTCTCCCTCGAATGACGTCAACCCCCCTTTTCGCGAGCAGCTGCAATCCTAATCTTTGCCAGGAGCACATAAGGGGTCGCATTGTTCACAGGCGCCTTATTATCTGTCATACGTTTTCAATCCTTGTTTTGTGGTTTTTTTTAAAGAATACTGAACTCTATGCCGTATTCTTAATTGCAAGGACAGATTTCGCTGGCTTCTCTGGCGGCGAATGCTGGGTCCTGCCTAGCCTGACGCATGTGCTAGGCGTCTTGGGCGAGAACTGCTAAATCCTGCCTGGGTTTTTTGTTTACGACACGCAATTTTCCGACCAACGAGAGGCCAACAGCTTCGCCGTAAAATACCAAAACGCCATATACATCGCCCGAACCCGCCAAAGTGGAAGGCAATGAATGAAGTCAGTGCAACAAAATAGAACGGGGAAACACAACAAAAGTACGCGTGCGAGGGGCAGTGGATTAGAAGCGGGGCTCTGGGGTCCTGCTGCTAAACAGTTCCGCTCAGAAACGACGAATTGCGGCCATCGAGAGACTTGACCAGCGGGAGAAGGACAGTAAAAAAGCCACCAAAACTAACCAAAATCGCCTGCTTGTTAAGACGAGCAGAAGAAAGCAATCAATGAAAGGCTGATTGGGCGAAAGGGAGAGGGAATGCCTGAGTGGGCACCTTAGACAAGGAAAGCAATCTGAACTACATGTAGAACGGAAGAAAAATGCGGGGCAGAAGAGGGTGCGAAAACAGGACGGTCACGTGTGCGTCTCGAAGATGCGGCTTTGAGAGCAGCATAGTGAAAAGAAAAGCGACTGCAAAGAAAACACAGACGCGACCTGGGACATCCAGGAAGGTCAGGAAAGGAACAGCGCCGGCGAAAAAAGCACTTGCCAGTAGGGGAAAAGCTGAACTCGCAGAGGAGGCATAACAATGGCTCCGCGTCCCGTGCGGTCTTGGGAGGAAAGCAGGGTTGAGTCAGTTGTCTTTTCTTTCTCGTGTCTTGGCTGATTCAATTCCAGGTTTCTCGGCCGGGAAACACGGAGGACATAGCATTGCGTCCGTCGGTCTGTCCTTTTGCTTGTGTCGATATCTATTTACGTAACTAAAAACTTATATAGAATCAGAATGGGACATGACGGGCGCGTTGAAAGAAGACAGAAATAAGGGTCAGCAGTTGAGAACGCCAAGATGGAAAAAGGGGAAAAATTGTTCGTCATTAATTCTTCTTGAAACAGTTATAGTTTTTGAAATGTCTGAAAGATAGAAAGTGGAGAAAATCATGCCCGCCGGGTGAGATCCGAACCCTCGAGCTCCAGAATACCGGTCTGTTGCGATAACCACTACGCCACCGAGTTAGCTGTGCAGGCCTCTCCACTTTCTTAGGGTTTTATGTTAAGGTAATTATTTCCTGCGCTTGGGGGTGCTGGTCAGCGACACCACGACTACTCGGCGGGAATGGGACCTTTTTTTTTTACCGTACCGTAGCGTATCGTATGTTGCACCATACAGTAATGCACCGTATATAGTCTGTATATTCACTGACCATATGCCCCCGAGCAAAAGCACCACGGATATCACGCACCCGTGAACGTACCGTTTCCGTGACATCCCGATGGACAAGCCCCGCGACATATATAGGCAGAAACATCTGGAATTCTCCCTAGAAACCTTGAGGGCTCCAAAGAAGCAGGTTGCATCTGACGAACAGCTCTTTCCCGCGGAAAAAATCCTGTATGAGCACAAGGGAGGAAGAAGATGAACGGAACGTAGGGGAAGGGTGTATCGAATGCCATCTTCATTCGTCACGGGAGAATTGGAGAGAGGGAAAACGGGGTGACTAGGATAAATCGCTTCGTTACGCCGGCCCTAATGGCACCCATGAATTTGCAACAAAGCTCGTTGGATCTGGCGTGTCGGCTCTCCACGTTGCTTTCTTCCTGGACGTTGTTATGTGGGCGCAAGCTCTTGTGAACGGCCAAAAAGCAGCTACCACTTTGGCTGTAGCGCCGCAAAAGAAGCGCGCGGGCTTTCCGGTCTGCCGTCCTCTAACACGATTGCTTCTTCAGAGGCTCTGAAACCTGCAGAAGGGTCCGAAAGTACGTGAGGGAGAAAGAAATAAATGAACTAAAGGAAGAAAGAACGCGTTGGATTCATCTATTGTCAGTACGTAGCTTTCTCGCAGCTTTTCTCGAATGCAGCTTGCGTGCACTCCTTGAGAGTAGGATTTGAGAATTCGTTCGTGGCGAGTGAGATTTCGAGTATTTTGGTTTCGTTGTCTTCTAAATGAATTTACGGCGTAAAATTCAACGATTAACAATTAGGGTAGTATACTGAACTCAATAAGCATACTTACGAATATAAAATCCTAGAAATTACCTGCTTTCTCCGTTTATCTTCAATTTCCTCACACGGATAGATGTAATAAGGCCTGCATGATTAATTGGAGCGTATATGCGGTAATCGCTATAATGGTATAAATCCCATATTTGACAAAAAGAAACAAGAACTTAACAAGAGTAAAATTACCTAACGTGTTTCGCTAGTCATAGCCATATTTGTCTGGCAAGATCTACCACTCTAGGCAGCGGCATAAGAATGTTAACGCATTACAAAACACTTCTTTGAAGTTCTGCAGATTTTTTCAGTAATAATCTTATCAGGATTGTAATTTGGGTTAGTTGGTTAGTATTGATTGCGTTGAAACAGCCCGTTCATGCACGGGGGTTAAAAAAAAAGAGGGTACACCAGACTGGCGCTGAACTGAAACATGTAGACAGTTAAACCTGGATGTAACGAACCACTTTAGAACGAATTCTTGGATTTAATGAAGTTTTTCAATTCCCCATGGGCAGTCCCGTTGAAGCCCATGTCTTTGCGACCTCTATGTAACGAAGGTTCTGTGATGGTTAACCTTGATGTAATGGATTCGCTACACTGATGGGCCATTGTTTTTTGCGTTTTTTCTGAGAAATCGGCTGGGAAATGCACTAATTGAGTTCACTTCAACCGCACCGCAAACTACCGTGGTACCCAGTGTGAGGGTTTGTCGGTAAGGGGCTAGGACTGCCTGATAGTCGATCGTCTCCACTTCCATCCGTGGTGAGTGAGTGAGTGTGAGAGGGAAAGAGGTTCCGAGCTGTCGGTTCGTCGGTGATGAGTTCTGCCAGAAAACGAAACATTTTGTCTTTTTAATACAAGCTCGCAACTATAAATGTCGTCTCCGCCCGCGAGAACGAAGAACGTCGCCGCCAGGTACAGAATCCCAGCTCCTCTCAACAATTTTGAACGCAGAAAAGAGCATCAAGCTCACGAACAGGCGTTCTTTCAGCATTCGTTTGACCCTTGATACGACTGAAGGCACCGAAAAGTGTCAAACGCTCAAAGTGATATTTAAGTTACGTTTGCGAATCCGGAGTAACTGACCTTGCTTCTGTGTAGTGCTGTGAATTGGCGCAAACCACGCTGTTCGTCACTGTGAAATAAATCCTTGAATGGTGAGCTCACCATCACTAATGTCTAGTATTTTGGTTTCGTTTCTGCTTCATTCACACGAACCTTAACTAAACTCTGCATGTAACAAAAACCTGCATGTAACGAACAATTGCAAATTTTTGTCAATTTCTAAATGCATATGTTCAAGATAGGGTCCCGTGGTTAAGCGAAATTAAATACAAATAAAACAAAACGTACACAAGCTACAATAAATGATCAGAGTCACCCCAAGACAGGCTACCCTTTAGGACATAAAAATGGCAGCATCTCCACTCCGTGCATGATGGCGAGGGTGTGGAGTACGGGAACTCGAAATGACATCCAAGTTCGCCCTGAGTAACATCCGATTTGCGCCCCGACCGTCATTCGATTTGAGCCGTGATTTGCACCTTGATTATTCCCTAAATAAAACTGCAACTCACTGCTCAAATCAAATTTCGCTTGATTTTCGCTTGATCGTGGTGGTGTGCACGGATGGACGCGGACGGACATTGGGAGGTACTCCTAAGGTACTCCGCACTGTTACAGGCGAAGGAGTAAGCCGCTTGACTCTCGGGTACTAATTTACGGTCGTAGCCCAATGGGTAAGACGACTGACACTAACTCTGTCTAGTCAACCCGACACATGCTCGAATTCTGCCGGGGCCTGCGTGGTTTTTTGCGATTCTAAATGTTATGCGCACGGATGGACGTGGATGGCCAGTGTGCAGTCCTAAGGTACTCTGCACCTAAAAGCAGGGAAGGGTTGAGTGATTACTTACAGCATCGAAAGCTTTAACTACCCAGGGGTTTGTCTCATTCCTTTGTGCGAACAAAACGTCAGTATCTGACCCTGTTGCGCAAGGATAGCGAATCGGATTCCGCGGACGTGTTGTGCATCCTGCATTAGTCAAACAGGGCGGTGTATAAACACGTGCGTCTGTGAGCACCGAAGCAATGCCGGAAGCGATGCACTGTCGCATGATGACTGCCTGTAATGTAATTGTAACGAATGCTTCACAGATACCAACGCATTGTCTACTCTTGGAGGTGTTGGTTGCGACACAGTTCATGAAGCCGCGCACCAGGGGGGCAAATATTTATTTTTCCCCATGCGACGCTGATATCAAACAAATACTTTCATAATCATTTCCTTGATTGAAGAAATACAAAGACACAAAGAGGGAAAAAAATCCCTAATCTTCATCGCAAAAACCCATATTTCTTTGTGTTTCGCAAAAGAAAAAAGCTAGGAAAAAATCAAGAAGTGGGCACACGGCACGGGCAATAGACGAACCCATCCCCACAAACGTAATCTGGGTTGAGCAGCGTGTCCACGACAAACTTCGAGTCTAGGAAAGCCCTCTGAATGATGGAGGCTGTAAACGATACATGCGCATTTTTCTGGGGATGTTGCGCCCACTGTACACACTTTCTACGAAGGACTGAACCACGCTTAATCTTGTAACACCGCAGATCGCATTCTATGCCCATCCTTTTACAGACGCAATTTTGCCCATCTTTGTAGCAGCTATTCCAGTGCCATCGCCTTGGTACTACGACGAGCGTTCTACCGCACCTGGGGCTCATTCCAACAGCAACGAACTGTACCAAATTTCGGGCCTGCGGAACAGTTACAACAAAAGTTTGCGAGAAAAAGGTCTACGAATCCCTGAATGCTTTTTTTGCGACTTTTGCCCCTAAACAGTCGGGCCGTACGTTATTGTCTTGCATAAATGGAAACAAAACAGGGCGGCCTAGATACGCGTCTTCGGAAACGACGAAAACGAGGTTATTATCCAAACTTTCTTGCGTTTTTGGGCGCTATTTTTTGTAGACTTTTCTTTGCTTAAAACTTCAGGAATCTTCTTTTAGGCTATCATTTCCCGCTTCGCAATGTGCAAAGAAGAGAGATTTCGTAATGAGGATTTCTGCGCCAAAGCGAGCAGGGTATACGAGGCGTATGAGCCGCAGACGTTCGAAGAAGCCAGGATTTTAGTTGCGGTTGTTTCAAACGGTAATTTAGGCTCTGCGTGACAATGTTTTGTTCCATCCATTTCTCCACACAGTGATATGTTTAAAGCGTTCAAGCCAGTGCAAGAAAAACTAAGGTTTTGTATCCCAGATGTAGCCGGTATACAACACGATTTCCTTAGAACCTATCTTCAAAGTTCAATCGCCTGCGCGCTGCGGTTGCTAGTGTTTACGAACAGCTGAAACAGAACGATGTAGAAGTGTTCCTACGCGGACTGGAGCACTCATCTACTACATTGAAAAAAAGCCGTGCCATTCAATGTGAAAGCTGTCGGAAGTGCAGAGAAGTGATTCTCAAATGGGCTGTACCACCTTTATCCGCTCACGGCTACCACCCCATGCAGTTCAATAAAGCTTGATGTCGGGCTAGTTGGTGTAGCATTCTTTTGAAGGTAAGTTGCGCTTGTTAAGTTGCGCTTGTTGTTAAATTTCCCGCTTTCGCAGTGCTCGCGCGCTCCCTGCCTGAAACTGCGCCAGCGGGAGTTCTGTTAGTTTTGGGCTTACTTTAATTTCGTATGCTGGAGCTGTTTTACGTCATTTCGAACGCGTAATTTTTTTTCTTGCGTGGCTGGAGCCTTTCTGCGTCATTTCGAACGAGCCATTTTTTTTTCTTGCGCGGCCGCATTTTTCGCTTACAATCATAAAAACCAATCCAGCAAGCGTTCCTAACTAAATGAACGCGGGCGCTGCCGGTTAATTACGCATATTTTGCCTCCAATGTACCTATAATTTTCGTTGCACTAAATAACGGGGAAATGTAAAACAAGTGCCACTACCTGCCCCTTCTGTACGGCTCCTGCCGAAGACGCCGACACCAACCACCTGCTATGGACGTGCCCTTCACTGAGTGCAGCGAGATCCCGACACCTTCGCGGCATAGGCCTGCATCCGGGGAGACCCCCCGATCTTCAGCGATGGCTGTGGAGGCCCCACCACCGCTGTCATCTGGACTTCATCCGGGAAACGGGTGCAAACTTGTACCTGTAGGAACTTATGCCAAAGGGCATACTGTCGCAATTAAAAAAAAAAAGTGCCACTGGTTCACGACTTTCAAACGCTTATGACTATATAAACTGCTTGGCTTTCGAAGCCTCTGGGGTACGTCGGGATGATGATGATGATGGTTGGATGTTTATGGCGCAAGGCCAACTAGGGCAAACAGCGCTAAAACAATGGTTAAATATGACGGATGAAGATGTAAATACTGAAATTGCTCATCAAAAGCCAAAATAAATCAGTAAAATCTGTAAAAGACAATGAGGATGGCTTGTGTAAAAGGCCAGGGTGTGATAGTGATTAGCATTAACTTAGGTGCAAAAACTACGCGTGATATGAGATAAGTTGTAAAAATTTGATATCACTAAGAAACTTGAAAGTGTGTTGTAGAGGAATCATAGGATTATCCGCTTAAAACAGTGCTGGGTGTAGTGGAATGTGTTGTCTGTAGAGTTGAGGGAAGTGCTTGCGTCTAGTTGTGTGGAGTGCTTTGCATGTAATGAGGACGTGAAGTACAGACAGGCCCTCCGCACACCTGCTACACAGGGGTCTTGGAGATCCAGTGAGCAGATGGGAGTGTGTCGCGTGCGTGTGGCCTATCCGTAATCTAGCTAGGGCAACTTCCATGAATCTGTTGTGTGAGCCGCTAGTGTATCGTCCTAGGTGTGGTTTTATTATGTGTAACTTGCTGTCTCTCCATGTACTCCAGTCGGCTTGCCATGTTTTGCGAAGGTGTTGTCTTATGTCTGGCTTGAGGTCAGTGTAAGGTATTGTTGTTATGTCCACTGTATTTGCAAGTGCAGCAGCGGCAGCCATTCGATCCGCGGTCTCATTCCCCGCGATTCCAGCATGGCTTGGAACCTAGCACAGGATTAGTTCAAAATTTTTAGCATATATGGACATTATGGCTTTAAAGACAAGATTGACAATGTGGTTTTTCGTGGGTCTGTGTGAAGACAATGCACGCACAACACTCAGGGTCTGTAAAGAGTCTGTACGTCGGGTCTGTACGTCGGGACGACAGCGCTACAACTGAACGCCTTGTTGCTCTAGTTGGGTCCCGCGAGCGAGCTACGACAACAGAGCGAGCGCATAAAGTGGTCTGCACTTAATAGACCGAAGACCTCATAGCTGAACATATAGCTTCATAGTACACGCAGTCGTACGCTGATTTGATGTCAAGGAACGCAGCGATTTTAATGTTACGCTGTGTTTTATCTTGATTTGTACTATTAGCAAGGGCTATATCATTATCAACGCTACGGCGCCCCTTGTGGAGACTAGACATCTATGGCTGGTATACATTGCGAATGGTCAGGTAGTCCAGGCGATATGGAGCACCATTTTTTTCCACAAGTTTGCCGAAGCAGCTCAGGAGGTCAATAGGACGGTAAGACACGATAGAAGTCGGTACTTTGCCTGTTTTCAGTACAGCCACAATAGGTCAATGTTTCTATTTTTGACCTGGGCGGCCAGTTTCCCAAGAACTACTGAAAGCACTAAAAGGCACTTCTTTCCCTTTTCGCCCAGATAGGAAAGGGTTGTGTAGCTTATATTATCCATACCCCGAGACGTTGCTTTCTTGACAGAGGCCAGCGCAATGACGAGTTCTGCCATAGAAAACGGTTCATCCATGGGTGATATTATGGCAAGGGCTGGCGCACTATTGGGCGGCGACGGTCTTATATTTGATGTCGGCGCAGCTGTGATTTTTCTGCAGAAGGCGTTAGCAGCGTCTAAGTCACTGGTGTTTGTGCTTAGCTAAACAGATTTGAATTGGTGAAATTGCGTCGGTGGTGCCCGGAGACTTCGAACCAGGCGCCATCATCCAGAAAGTGGCTTCCTAGGCTCCAGCTTCGAGAAAAACGAAGCCCGCTCACGCTTGGCCAGCTTGTTCGTGTGCGTCTGAATGGCCTTCTGTACTTTTCTAGCATCTCGGATGTCCTGAGTTGATTGCGACCGGCGCGCTCTTCTTTCGGCTCGCTGACGCTCTGCGCGAAGCCTTTCAAACTCTGCATCTGAGGTAGTATACCTTTTCGGTAACCTCATATACTTAGTGCAGGCAGTCTGGGCCGATAAAGGTTTTCTACTAAATAGTCCAAGGATGACGAACAGTCTACTATCTCCTCAACTGTGAATTGGAAAGACGTGCAGTCAGAGCAACGCAGTGGCGGTTCTGGACGATAGCCCAATAATTCAGCCAGTGACGTAAAGGGGAATACACTGTCGCCGCCGTACGTTTCAATGTCTGGTATCCAGCTCGTTCTAGATAGCAGTTGTGACGGCACAATGGTGACGTCGAGGGCGCTTGACACGGTTCCACGAAAAAAAGTTGGTTCTCCAGTTTTTAGTAGACATGTCGTACCGTTGATTCGCCGCACTTTAGCTGGCACTTTTCGTCCGCCCCATGACTGGTGGGTGTTAAAATCACCCATCAGGATGTGGGGCGCTGGAATGGCGTTGATAATGCCCTCAAGTCGATGTATGTCCAGTGCCACACGAGGGGGTATATAGACAGCAATAATAGTGATGGACAAGCCACCACCTCGCACTATAGCTACCACATATTCGTTTGATGCGTCGGGTGAAATACTATGCTCTATGATGGCCAGGTCGTTACGCAAAGCTAGGAGGACCCTTGTTAACGCCACACCAGTTGACGATCGTAGGACCATGTAGCCTGAGAGCCGAATATCTTTGGATAATATCGAATCAGAGACGTCGATCACCGCAAGATGATGCTTTTGGACGAAATCGTGGAAATCAGAGAGATGATGATGGTTTGATTTTATTGGCGCAAGGCCGACACGGGCAAAGAGCGCCAAACAGAAAGTTATTTGATGAGGAGACAACACGAAATAAAATCAGTTAAAAACTATGAGTACGGCTGGTGTAAAGGGCCAGGGTGAAGAACAAGAGTGGTTAAAAAATAAATAAGGTGGTTGGTGTATAGGACCAGGGGTAAAGCTATGGGTGGTATGAGATGAGTTGTAAAAAGTGAACTTCTGATAGGAACTTAAACGTGCGATGAACAGAAAACATGGCATCATCTCCTAAGAAGTATGATGGGTGTGGTGGAATATGTCGTGTGTGTAGTTGAGGGAAGTGTTTGCGTCGTGTAGTGTCGAGTGCCTTACATTCTATGAGGATGTGGGTCACGGATAGGGCCTCTCCGCACCTGCTGCACAGAGGTCTTGGAGATCCAGTGAGCAGGTGCGAGTGCGTTGCGTGAGTGTGCCCTATCCGTAATCTAGCCAAGGCGACTTCAGTGTATCTATTGCGTGTGTCGGTGGTGTATGGTCCCAAGTGTGGTTTTATTACGTGTAACTTGTTGTCGGTTTGTTCGCTCCAGTGTGTTTGCCATGTTTTGCGAAGTTGTTGTCTGATGTGTGGTTTAACGTCGGTGTAGGGTACTGTGGTTATGTCTACTGTATTCGAGAGTGTAGCAGCAGCAGCCATTCGGTCCGCTGCTTCGTTCCCGGCAATACCACAGTGGCCAGGGACCCAGCAAAGAACCAGTTCAAATTTGCGTACATACACAGACATAATACCCTTGACAATCAGATTGACAACGTGGTTTTTCGAAGGCACTGTTGACGACAGTGCCCGCACAACACTGAGGGAATCTGTATAGATAATGGATTGTGGGATGTGGTTTTGAAGTATATGATTGACAACAAGAAGTACACCGTAAGCCTCTGCCGTAAAGATACTAGTATGACTATTCAGAGTTCGAGTGACACTAAGGCCGGGCCCATGCGCCGCGCAGGACACAGAGGTGGCAGATCTAGAAGCGTCCGTATAAAATTCAGAGCACTCATACTTCTGCTGCAAATACAAGAAATGTTGCAGAATTGCACATGTGGGAGCTCGCTTTTTGTCTAGATGTGTAAAAGATGTGTCGCATGATACAGGGCGGAGATGCCATGGTGCTATAAAATCCGTTAGAGAACTTTGGATTGTATCTATAAAGGAGACAGCAAGCTCTGACGCCTCCTCTCTAACTCTGTAAGAGAAGGGCGCAGAGATCGATGGTCGATTTAAAAGGAGTTCAGTCATGGACGTATCATGAAAAACTGATTTAAAAGGATGGTGAGGCATGGATGAAATTTTAAAAGCATAAAGAAGATCTGTGTAAGCTCGCTGACGGTGTAGGTTCCATTTGTTGCACTCCACATAGAGGCTTTCGACCGGGCTAGTGCGGAAGGCGCCACACGCCAGGCGGAGCCCGAGATGGAGCACTGGGTCCAGCATTTTGAGGGATCTTTTACTTGCTGACCCATAAACAACGCTACCATAGTCCAATCGTGAACCTATCAAGCTGGTAAAAACACGTAAGAGAAGTTGTTTGTCAGCACCAAAAGAGATGTGCGACAGAACCTTCAGGATATTCATTGTTTTTAAGCATTTATGTTTTAGTTGTTTTATCTGTGGGATGAATGTCAGCTTTTCGTCAAAGATAATACCCAAGAACTTGTGTTCCTTTTTTACAGGAATAGAGACACCGTGGAGTTGAATGTCTGGATCCGGCCGGATACCACGTCTCTTGGAAAACAAAATACAAGTGCACTTCCCGGGATTAAATTTAAAACCATTGCCATCTGCCCAGCCAGCTAGCTTGTTAACACCAAGCTGGACCTGGCGCTCACAGACAGACAGGTTACAGGATTTAAAAGAGAGTTGAATGTCGTCTACATAGACTGAACAGGAAATCGACGGTGGCAGCGCCTTACGAAGAGAATTCATTTTTACAATAAAAAGGGTGCAACTTAAAACTCCACCTTGCGGCACGCCGTTTTCCTGCGCATGAACCCTAGAGAGTGCAGTTCCAACTCGCACGCGAAACGTTCTTTCAGACAGGTAACTGGCAAGCGTGTTCATCATGTTACCCGACATGCCAAAGGACTTCAAGTCGCTAAGGATGCCGTACCGCCAAGCAGTATCGTACGCCTTTTCAAGATCAAAGAAGACCGTCATGCAGTACTGCTTGTGGAGGAAAGCATCTTTGATATAAGACTCTAACGCAACGAGTTGATCGTTGGTAGATCGCCCCGCCCTGAAGCCCGCCTGGCAGCTCTCGAGAAGACCATTGTACTCTAAGAAGTACACAAGTCTCCTGTTTATCATCTTCTCGAAGAGCTTACACAGGCAGCTTGTCAGGGCAATGGGGCGATAACTGGCAGGAGAGGAAGGGTCCTTCCCTTCCTTTAGGACAGCCACTACTATGGCCTCCCTCCAAGAGCGAGGAATGTGCCCCGAAAGCCATATTTTATTGTATAGGTGTAAGAGTGTTTCAAGAGTGTCTGGGTGTAGGTGTTGTATCATGGTGTATGTGATTTTGTCTGCACCTGGAGCTGACGTCTTACATGTGCTCAGAGCAACCTTCAGCTCATGAATTGAAAAACAAGAATTGTAAGAAGTGTGCGACTTGTTGTTATCACGCAGGGACTTCTTTTCTACAGATGTTTTGTGTTTCATGAAAGTGTTTGTGTAGTGCGCTGAACTGGACACGTGTTCGAAGTGTTGTGCAAGCGTGTTAGCCTGGTCTTCCAGTGTGTCCCCTGTTGTACCAACCAGGGGCAGGCTGTGTGTCTGTTGTCCTTTTAGTTTTCGTATTCGTGTCCAGACTTTGTGTGTATCAGTGTATGAATTGATGGAAGTGAGGAAGGTGCGCCAACTCTCCCTTTTCGCCGCACGACGCACTCGCTTCCCAAAAGCCTTTGCCCGTTTAAAAGAAATGAGGTTGTCTGACGTGGGGTACCGGCGAAGGACACCCCACGCCTTGTTCTGGGCCTCTCGCGCCCGCCTGCAGTCCTCGTTCCACCAGGGCCTCCTTGGGCAGAGGGACCCACTGGAGGCCTGGGGTATGGACTTTTCGGCGGCGTCGAGGATGTGCGCCGTGACGAGTTGGGCGGCTTCCTCCACGTGTAGGTGTTTTATGGATGTGTGGTGTAGTTGAGATGTTTGTGTGAATGTGCTCCAGTTTGCTTGTGATTCATTAAACCTTTTATGGGAAGATGGACTGCTCGGGCCTATACCTATATAGCTATATACCTATACCTATATACCTATATAGGGGCTGCTGGAGTCCGCAAGTTTCCCACTATAACATTGTTGTATTATTTAGAATTTCCTGCAGTTTCAACGTTGAGGCCGCGCGAGTTACTGTAGCGACCGCCATTGAGCAAAGAAGGGCGAGACAAAATCCAAGAGTGTGACAAGAGCCGTAGCCACCGGAGTATAGCAGGGAAGCTAGGAAGCTACGTATAGCGCCCACGAGTGATGAAATCCAAATCCCACCAAATATCCGGTTAACTTTCGGACCACCATCATTTCGCGGCGCAGCTCGACAGGCCGACTTCGATGGTCGAGGAGATGGAGTTGGTGGCGACGCCGTGGCCGGTGCCGACGCTGTCTTTGCTGTAGTATGGACAGTTTGGACATATTTCAGTATAGGCGCATGTGTACCCGCAGGCGCCCTCTCCGGCTGCGTTTTCGCGACAGGAGGCTGCTGCTCACGCCGAATGACCGGTCGAAGGTAAATCCTCCTCGACATTGTTGAACGTTGAACTCCCAGCAGACAGGCCTTGTCTCTGCAGGAGGCCCTTTCTCCCAGTGTTGCGTTGCTCTGCTAGCGCGGAATGAGCTGACTTATAATAGACGTGGTTCACCGCTATGATTTTAAATATCGCTTTCTGATCCCGCCGTACAGAACAGTTAGCGAAAGTTGATTCGGGCTTTTTTCCGCACTTTTGGCAATTAAAAATTTCAGCGACGCACTTAGTACGGTCGTGGCTGCCTCCTATCGTGAGCATCGCGCTGACAGTTTGCAGACTTCAGACCAGTGCCCGAAGCGCTGGTATTTTTTTAACTCTCTTGGTGTATCCACGTATTCGTACACGCGGTAACGCGTGTAACCAATAATGACGTGATCAGGCACCGCTTCAGTGGCAAACACATCCTGAACACTCTCTCACGTTTTCCGAAGTCTCCGGGCGCATATTACTGGGGCCCTGAGGCGCAGTGCACTCAGAATGTCGGAATTGGTGAGGTCCGTGGCAACACCTCTGAAGACACCCACTCCGCAATTAATGGGGCGTGGCTCATATGCCTGGACACGAATGTCGGCAATGGACGATATTTTAAAAAGACGTTCCGTGGCATCAGCATTGCGTGTATCAATAGCCAGCAGATTAAATCTATGGTTTGGTCGAACTTGCAGTACACCAGCGGGGACAAAGTTTCTTATGCCTCCTTGTCAACAAGAGGCTTGAATATAGTCATGATTTTAGACCTGTCATCAGGCTTGATAACCACTACGACCCCGTGCCTCAGTGGGCTCGGGGCCGTACTGATGTCCAGCGGCCGGTAGGAGCGCTTGGTGTCACGGCAGCGCTTCAGAGAAAGCACATGCTGGGGAGGTCAGATTTCTCATTAGAGGCCATGGATTAATTAGCGTAGACAACATTCTCGGAAAGAGCGTTTGAGAATGCTGACATATTATCCATGTCGTCTGGTTGGGGAAGGTCTGAAGGTTCCGCAGGACTCACTTGTGAGGCTCTTCTAGTATGGCAAGCCCTGGCCCGGGCGGGCTGCCCTGGTCGTCTCCTCCAGGCTACAGTGGATTGAGAGGTCGGTGCCTGGCCACCTGGACCGCCAAATGCTCGTACGTTGGGGAGAGCTGCGGGTAGTCATGGGTACGTTGCCGAAAAAAAGTAACAGTGTTACAGTTACAGTTACCTAACTCAAAAAAGTAACAATGTTACAGTTACAGTTACGAATTTTCCAAAAGTAACTAGTTACAGTTACAGTTACTGCAAAAAAGTAACGTCGTTACTTTTCCGTTACAGTATAAAACTAAGTAACGGCTAAAAAGATTTGGCTTATTTAATAAAAAAGTACGAAGGCATGCAGGTAGTAAAAATTACACCTAATAAAGTCTACACGAGGGAAACCGAAAATGATGCGCTCTCATGCCCAAATCAACAATTGTTGTGTACGCCTCATTTTTTTTATTACGGAAGTTTTGCTATCCATAATAAGGAACTTTATTTTTTTGTTGCTGCACTCTCGCTGCAAGCAATTTATTTGCAAACATCATTGTAGCATAGAATTAGTTGTTTTTCAAAATTGGAATCCGAGAGGGCGAACTTATATTATACCGAGCTGGAGGACAACACAGCCGAAACAATTTTTCAATGTCAACTTAATTTGTTTTCGCCTACAATGCCGTCACTTGACCGCCGCGCTCATAGTGAGAGAGAATGGGAAATAGGGGGCGGAGGTGCCGGATCGACGGAAGGCCCTTGGAGGAAAGGGGAAACGGACGTGGGAGTACATCGGTTGTCGAGGTGTTCTTGAAAGATACTCAAAAAAAGCGCTTCGTGAACTTTTTATTTCGTACTTGTGGTCGGAGACGGAGACCAATTTCAGCCATTGCCGAAGCGACGTTTGTCCGTGGGCCCTCGGAGTCGTTCTCCCGCCCCAACCCCCAGCCACCCCCTCCCCGGAATGAGACAAGATATTTTCAAAGGGAATAGAAACTGAAATGAACGCTTTACTGTCCCCCCCTCCCCTCCTCCTGTCTTCACAAAGGCGGATTTTGCCGTCTCGACGACCGGAAAAAACTGCTCTCACAATCCCAGCCTTCCACAGCAATCACGTCGCCGATCCCAGGAACCCCTCCCTTCGTTTGTATTGAGGCGTAGGCCGAACGGAGCTCGCCCAAGTATAGGTGACCGGTAAAGAGCGCAAAGCGCAAAGGCTCGGGGGTACGTCGTCTGCTACCGCCACTTCCGGTTCGAGATCTCTCCTGCCTTCCCGTGCGCCTGCGTGCGCCGGCGGCTGTCAGGCGCGTGTGTGCGTGTTGTTTATTTGTCACAGGGTGCTTACCTGTCAGATAAACCCCTAGTAGGGTCAGTCGATGTTATTTATGTCATTCCCGCTGCATGAGCGTTTTTTTTCCAGTGGGAACAGATCAACAACAAGCACAAACGCGCGTGAAAGCCGACGGCGTACGGGTGGCCAGGAGAGCTCCCGAACCGGAAGTGGCGGCTCTCCACGGGAGAAAACAATGCACTTTTTACCGGTCACCTATTCCTTGCACCCAACATTCAAAAGCAGATGTAGCTACTGTTTTCGTTTCAGCCACAGCCCCCGAAACGAAGTCGCGAGGCTTTCCAAGAACATTTCTACGTGCAGTGGCAGTGTGGTCAGACGTCTGCCGGCCAAGATGCTGGCTGGTGTGAGGGCACTCGGGGGCCACCATCGTTGGGGTAGTCGTATGTGTGGATGGGTATGAAATTTATCACTTCCTCTACCTCGTTCGATCACTTGGTACAGCTCGATGAAGCCTCTAGACCAGGGGTCCCAAACACGTGGTCCCAAATACGGCCAAGGGTCTCTAAAACGCACAATGGTCGCAAGCAACTGCGACTTGTGAATAGAACACTCTACAGTGCGCACAGGGCTGGACGAGCGCGAGGCCGCCGAGAGACTCCCCGCGGCGTTTTATGACCCCGCAAACGGGGCTGCACGTCGCTAATGAGAAAGCGACGCCCTGACCGGAGTTTTCCAGGCTTCCGCGAAAGTACAAAGGTTTCAGTGCGTTGTGCGGCGTTTGTGGGTGTTTGTTTTCCTGTTCGCCTTTGTGTCAAACACTTTTATTGCACTCCAGATGTGGCGAAAATGGTGCAGCCGCGCGTCGGATTATAGGTTGCGGCTCTTAGTAGACCGCGTGGGACACCACGCACACGTGCACGCCTAAACATTTCTAGTCCAGATGTTTTTCACCCCTGAGAAGGGAGTGCGCTGGCATAGATGAAGTAGACGAAGGTTCTGCGGAAGAAAGGCCGAAAAAGTGAAACGCGCAAACTGTACATCGGTCGTTAATTAGTGTTGCTGTTGGATAATTTTTTTATAGAAATAAAATACCTGTAACGATATTTCTAGTTACAGTTACTCCACAAAAAAGTAACAGTGTTACAGTTACAAGTTACTGAAAAAAGTAACTAGCTACCGCTAACGCGTTACTATAACTAGTTACTGCCCAAGACTGGCTGCGGGTAAGGGATAGAGTTTTCTGGCACTAATACACCATTTGGCACAGGGTGAAGTTCGGCTTGCTTCAAAAATTACAGGTGGGGTAGTAGAGGGCGGAATGGTAAAGGTCTATCAGCGCCCTTGTACTAGCGCGTTTAACTACCAGGGCCCTTCAGTCTTGTTTGCAACGACGAGGCGGTGGCTCCCTTTATGATTCTTCCTTAAGCCACGTTTACATGAGCGCCATACTGATTAACGGTAAACACGTTGTTTACGCTACCTCCGAGCGAAAGGAAACATGTTATTCTGCGTTTCTTAAAAGTTCGCGCAGCTTTCCCCGTTATCCCGGATGCTTGGCGGTGAATGAATCGGAACCCCGCCATTATCCGCGCTTTAGAGGGCGGCGGGGAAGACAAGTTTCCCGCTTTTTAAGCCGATTTCCTCCTCCCCCTCGCTTCAAGTCAGGATCTTGCAGGAGCAGATCCTTGAGTGCTTACAAATGAAACATCCGTCCCCTTTTTATAAGTCTTAAACTTTTCTCCGTCAAACTTAAGGGCGCACAACAAGCAAAGCTTGGGGAAGTTCCTTCTGGTTTGTGGGGAAGTTACCCGCAGTAGATATGGTCGTAAATTTTAATTGAAATGATTTTGTTGCGTGTCAGTGCTAACCTGACGTTCCGATGGATCAAACTAATGCCAGCTTCAGGGGCATCTTTGCGCAAGAACTTATACATCGCTGTTTTTTTTTCTTTTTTCTGCAGCATGCGTTCGTTTAAGCCGCTGTGATTCCCAGAGAGATAGTTTCCTCAATTTTGTCTTTTCGAGAGCCGGAGTTGCGCTGGTTAACCTTCGGAAGCCCATAGGCGTAATCCACAGGGCGAATGCGTACGCTAGCGTAATAGTAAACCAGTTAACTAGATCGATTAAACTAACCGGTTACGACAATCTCGAAGTACTGTAAGGAGTGCGCACGCCAGATTAGTGGCCACCGTTACAAACACGGGCATTCAAGAGAAAATGACACCTCGTATTTCAACATGCTGCCTCCTGCAAGCAGCGCCTTCTTTGTAAGCAACATTAATCCGAAATATCCATCCGGAAAGTCACGTTCCATTTTCGATTGCCGTGTTAGGAGTGCTTGATAGTACCCTCCCAGGACATTGAAGTAGTGGTCTGCAACTGCTCAAGACGCGTTGCTTGCGGCCCACGTACTCACTCTACTCCTTCAGGTGGCACAGTACCATGAAGTACGTGGTGTGGAACACGGTAGAGTTGTTCAAAATGTAGTGTCCTGCCTAGTATTTGGAACAGGCACGCTCACTTGAAAATATTTTTTAAAGGTGTACCGACACGAAATTTTTGGGTTACGTTCTTTTCGCTGCTGTGGGTGCCAAACCACCCATTAATCATAGAATGGCACATTAGGCGGCCGATCGGCACGTAAATAATAATTTAAAGCTCTGTTTTATTAGTGTGACTTTCGGTTTCGAGAAAAGAAACACCGAGGGGGCCGCCATGACATGCCGGTGCTCGCATACTTCAATGCTCTTTTCGCACCACAGCGGGTGTGGACGCAAAAGAGAGACAGCGCGCGCGCGCACGCCCATACCGGCCGTGCTCTCCACCACCTCCACACACCCTCCTGGGAAGCATGACGTCAGTGCCATAACTGTAACGTGATACACACGGCGGAGCAGCGCGCGACAACCGCAGGCGCGGGTGCACTGGCCACGTCACGGGAGTCCTGACGTCGGCAGTGTGGGTAGAGTGTACTTGAAGTTTTACTAGAAAAGTTTTAGTACGCTCTAGTGTTGGGGTCAGGAGCAGATTGTGCCATGCTGATGCATATTTTGAAAGGGAATACGTTCTGGGCTTTCTCGTGCGTGCAAAGATTGAAATGTGTTTTAGTTGTGTTACACTGAACGGTTACTGTTAAAACTTGCTGGGAGATATCTCCACATTCAACGGAAGCGTTTTGCATAGTTCTCGCAGCTTTGAGGTTTCGTGTCAGTACTCCCTTAACAGCCTCGAAACACTTTTAAAGAAATATTTCAAGACTAAAAGAATACAAGGCGTTTGCTTCTTTCTCAAATCTTCAACCGTTTTATTAGCAGAATCTACGTCGCTACGTTTGGCGAAACGAAACAAGAACACGTTAAACGCTTTTCCAAGACGTCTTTTGCACTGCCAATTGTTTTTGAAAACCAGCTCTTCTGCGAACTCAATGCATTTCGAAAAACAAAACGAAAAATCTTCCACAAAACTGTCCACACAACCCTCGACTGTGTGGTTGGTGCGAAAACTCCCGTTATACACCCAACATGCATTTTTAACTGAGAATATGCGCTCACGCTCTGGTTTCCCCCAGTTAAAAATAAGTTTTTGGCTTCAAGGACGCCCGAATTTCGCTTAGATATAACCATGGAGTTCACAGATGAGAAAAACAACCAATTCGACCGGAAAAGATACCGGTGAAGTTCATATATAACGTTTCGAGTTCCCGACCCTACAAGAGCGATTTAGGATTACCGTATTTTTTATTGCAACGAAAACCGTGCGAGAAAACGTAGCCGGGACCATCAGGGCGCTTTTTTTCTCTAACTTCGTATACGCGAAAGTCAGCATCGCGCTGCAGCCGAGGCCGCCTTTAAAAGATAAGAAAAGCCCAAACCTCCACGTACCGCGCGCGTGTGCGCCAGTGGTTCTTCATGGCATGGCGGCAGTGTCCAGTGAAACAAATGTATTTATTTTAAAGGCGAGAGTCTTAAGCTGCTCAAACCCAAAAATCTTATTCTGTTTCTGTACGTATATCTGTCTGCCGCTTTTACCCTCGATTCAGCCAGTCGGCGAAACGATAAACCAGTTCTGGAACGACGAGTTTATATGGGAAAAACATTTCGAAACAACTATATCTGCAAACTTCCTTTGTACTTGTCAATATTGTTGAGCAAAACAGAAAGCATTAGGCATATTTGAGTAACAATATCAACATAAGTGGTGCTGTGAACTGCTCTTTTAATTCAAAATAGATGTACTCTTGATATTTGCGATAGCAAACAAAAATACGCGTTCAAAACGATGTCTCTAGCCAAGAATACAAAAAGTGCTCACGCCTGAGCAGACACCTCGCAGCAGTACTCCACATAATTGGTATCGAATGGAGACAACAGGTGGCGCGCGAACACTGGGAGGCGAGAAAATTGAATTGATTGGAGCAAGCCTCCAGCGTGTTTATTGTTGGTGGAGTTAGACGGGAGGCGAAGAGCATGAGAAAGGGCGGAAAGAGAAGAGAGGCATTTACGTAACACGGGTGGCAGAAGACTTTCATCTTCTGACGACATTTGCAACGAAGTCAGCAGATACGCGGTCAGTTTAATGTGGAGGCATTATGGTGTAGACACCATAATGTAGACACCATAGTGCGGAGGCATTTGGTGTCTATTTAATGAAAGGCCACCATGCCGGAAACGCCACAGAAAAATTCCGTGACCAAGGAATTCTCATTAGCTGCATTGCATTTTATAAGCCATGCCCTAAAAATATTTATAACACAGAGAACAAACAAACAAAACGTCTTAACAGAGCGTCTGAATGCTGAAAAGTTATCAAAAGGATACAGAAGGTGAGAATGATGTGCTGCATGACCGTTGACAGTTGCACACGGGAGATTTTGTGCAGCTTCGACATGAACAAAATGTGAGGACCTACCGGTCTTTATGGGACTCGGAGCTATCAGATATAACTAAGTCAGGGCAATCAAGTGCTGAATGTTGGCATTAAACAGGAAATACAACACATTGCCAGCATGTTTTAATGATTGCATACTAGCAGCAGAGTCCTTCAATGCCTTTCTGGTCATGAAACTTCGCCGTCACGCTATGGGAGAGCTCCGTACGCTGCCGTGCCGCGGCGCTGGTGTTGATCGGAGGGCAGCTGGGGGCGTGGTCAGAGCGCGTTTGGCAGGAAATGGGGTTCGGTCGGCACCAGAATCCCGGGACGCTCGCCGCCGAGTCTGTACACAAAGCAGCCGCGTCGGCGGATTGCCTCGAAAGCGCGTCATCCCTATTTCACATTTGCCGCGCTTTCGAGGCGCTTTTTCAAAGAAAGTGCTACGAGTTGTGCCGCGCCTCCGCCAGATGGCGCCACGGGTCCCGCGACCGAGAGAAGACGCAGTGAAACATCCCCCTCGCGAGGGGCACGATCAAATGCAGAGCCTTTCCGGGGGAGCACGACGTTAAGTAGTTTGCGTTGCGTTAATGTTGCACTTGTGGCAACTGCTGACGAGACAGCGCTCGTCAGCAGTAATTTGAATGAGTCAACGATATAAGGCGCGGTCATAGCGTCCCATTCTTTGTCGGCTTTGTGGCGCAGTGGGTAGAGCACCATGTACATTGCGTTCCGCCCGCAGGGTCGAGGGATCGAAACCGGGCGCCGGATAGTATTTTTTTTATATATAGTAGGGAGGGGTGCGGTGCGGACTACGGACGCCAACGCGGGTGACATCGTGAGTTACTGAAATGCTCTGCATTTAAAAGAAATTCCACTTGATGCGCCCTATTGGCTAGCCCAAGCGAAGGCAGTTGAGAACGTCACTGCAGAAGTAGGGTAAGTCTGCCTATAGAAGGGTGGGTAAACGTTTGCGTATAATTTCATCCAAACATTTCACAATGGAAGATACGGTACATTACTAAAGCAGTTTCATTTCGCTGCCGCGAAGAAAATTTCACGAGAATCGGTGCTCGATAAAGTGCGCCAAAACAAGAACCGAGCTGTGCTGTTGCTCACGAAATCGGCCCATGTCTCTGAAAAGGATTGGCAGTTCAGTTTGCACTTAAGTGTTGAAACTAAGCCTGGTGTTCAAAGCTACACCTAG
The DNA here is from genome assembly GCF_048455015.1 of Haemaphysalis longicornis. Lineage (NCBI taxonomy): Eukaryota > Metazoa > Arthropoda > Arachnida > Ixodida > Ixodidae > Haemaphysalis > Haemaphysalis longicornis. The sequence goes on from NW_027526460.1 coordinate 38,393,301, forward strand.
GTCACCCTTCAGGCCAACCTTTTTAGAATCGAGGGAGTAGTTTTTCGCGGGTGTTGGTGACTATCCAGGTCTTTGAAATATTTTAAGTCGAGGTTGTTATAGGTTGTTACTTTTCAGCCAAAACAGAGCTCTCGTCTACGTCCTCTCGGAGTGTACAGCAGTGTTCAGAAGACAACTGTGCGGTAAAGTTTCGCACCATAGGTCGTAACGCGTGCTCTGCATGCTGCGTCGCTCTTGCCGTCCAAATGCGAAATCCTCCAAATGTGCTAAAGCCGTGCATCCTCTCCGATTAACAGCTCCCCCTATTCTCTCGCAATTCTGGAACCCACATTGCAAGCAAAAATTATGTTTTGCTTGCGCTTTTTTAATGCCCTCATTATATTACGCTGAGTAAACACCAGACTATGCTAGCAACAAGCAAAAACAACTCGAAAGGTAATTTTCAAGGTCGCTAAAAATGTGCGGAATGAGGAACGTTCTCTCCAGTGACGCGTCGCAATACCTGCAATGGAGACGTTCCTGGGGGCGAATCACGGATAATGGAGCACACCCAATCAACTCACTGACCCGGGCAGCAGGCTCATCGTTGCCGGCAGCAGCGTCGCTGGAAGCATTCCTTTGAAGCGTGTACGGGCCCGACGACCTACTTGGGCATCGTCAGGCAAGCCGGCCTGCTCCTTGATGAGCGGTCGCCGACGGGCGCGGTCGTGGTTATTGAATCCCCGCACTTTGCTCGCGAAACGATCTAACGGCACGCGCCCAGTTCGTGTGTGAAGTGAAGAGATTTCCACAGCATGCACCATTTGGACAAGCCGTCCGCTGATGAAGGGCACCCAGATGACGTTCCTGAAACGCTTGTAGTCGATAGTACCTGAAACAGCAGGTTCCATTTTGAGTAGAGCCGTACGTTATCACGTTAGGATAGTCTCGCTGTTTTACGGTGCTCTACTAGGAAAACCTGCGTAGCAAGAGAAACCGTAAAGCCTTAAGGCAGCAGGCTTTATGCGTTGGTTAAATTTGAAGAAAAAAATATTCTTCCAAATGCAGTCATGCCAAAGCAGTTGAAGCTGTGAGTAACGCTCTGTGTGTTGGAACACCGGCACCGTGTTGAGGACAAGGACGTTTTATTTGAAAAAGAGACATAGGAAGCTGCACATTTTGGTTTTCACTGATGCGTCTCCAACGCACCGCTGACTTCGTTTTGCTCGGCGAGAATTTTTTCCTAATTTCTAGATTCGCATGAATGCATATTTGCGCACATGCTCTGAGGAGCCCAATGTCCACTTCACAGCAAGGAGTTTGCAGAAAAAGTGTTCTGGCGGTGGAGAGGTTATGGGGAGACTTTGTGTTGTCGACTTTGCGGTCACGTGATTGTGGAGCTGGCCTCGATCTGCATCAGTAATTTTTCCTGCACATGTTGTTTAAAGCACTGTTATCGCAAATAAAAAGTGTCATATTAACTCAGGGCCACACGGAGTGGCTACGGTTCAGAAATAGAGGGGACCCTAGCGGGTAGACACCAGCGAAACAAAAAAAAGAAGTGGTCTGATATCCTTCTTCAGAAATATTGTCGGTAAAGCATTCCAAGTGGTACAAATTATTAATAACAATAATATTCCTCGTCTACATATTTATTCTCACCTTCTATACATCCTTGGATTTAAAATTGTCTTATGGGCGGCTGAAAAAACCTGGGCTAGAGGTACTGCAAGATCCAATTTTGTTTACATTCAAGGCGAATACAATAAACGAAGGCGTGTTGAAAGAGCTATAAATAAAAATGTCAAGGTAAGGCCGCTGAGTATTGAAGTGGTTGTAAAGATTGAGTCGTCGTAGCGGTCAGTTTGTAAATCATGGGGAAAGTTTGGTAAAACACGAGATTCCGCCCTTTCGTGTTGGGCATTAGCGATAAAGTTGGCTTTGTCTTGAGGCATTTTTACTCATTCAGAACAAAAACGCACGAAACCCAGCCATAAAAAGCTTGATTGAATGACCCTCAGTTCTCGCGCGTCCACTTCTCTGTCGACAACGTGAAGCGGTTCAGTTCGATTAGGCGCCCGTCGTAGCGGACCCGTCCGATGCAGTAACGAGGTTGATCGATAAGCCCAAACAGAGTCGACCGAATAACCAACGGTAGTTTGGATTAAGTTGAACGCGAGGTCGGGAGTTCTCGCATCTTCGTGGCTGCCCATCGCAGGCTTTTTTATTTACGGTCTTTGGACAAAGAGAGCTTCTGTGCAAATATATTTGCCAAGTGGCTGTGCTGGTTTTGTGCATGCGTACATCAGCTTCAAAAGCTTTTATCGAAGCATTCGCTGCACTGGGACTGGCCATCCGAGCGCAGTCACCGCTGTTGCGACGTTGTCTCTCGCTCAGCCCGCTACTAGAGCGGCAGAGACCTGAGCGACGAAGTTGTCAAGCCACCAGTGAGTTGAAGCAGCAATTATATACAATATGTACACGGGTAACAGCAGCGTTACATGGCTCGCACAAAGGCGAAAGCACGTCTCCACTTGTGCCTCCGAAAAATGCTGCGCTCGCCGCTGCTACCGGGCAGGTTTAATACACCCGGAAGTCCGTTGCAGCCGCGAGCAGTTCGAATCCCTCCAATCAGGACTCTCACTGGCCGAAGTTTGAATCCGACGAATGGAGGCGAAGCGGTTGCGTCCGCGAAGGGGAAAGAAAAGGCGACTCCGCGGTGGGGTCTCCCATCAAGTTGGGGCACGTCTGCCGCGAGCTGTTTGACCGAGGCGCGAATTGACCCCGCCGTCGGCGCGTCGCCAGGTGCAGCGAATTTGTGCCGGGAGCTCTGGCACAACTACCAAAAACGTGGTGGGGCATGACAGTTGTACCGATGAACGGCCGGTGGGGATCTGGTTAAAGAGACACGCAGCTTGCGGCTTAAGCTAGGTTTTCGGCTTTCTTCAGCGTGCTGTGGATCTCGAACGCTCTTACTTCCGTAGAAGGTCATAAATATAGGTAGACGTGGAGAGGATTTTTCTATGCCCTTATTAACTTTGCTGATTAAAAAGACCGCATTTCGATGACACGGCGCACGCCTGCTTTTCAACGCATGGAAGCCGCGTATGCAATAGTCGATAAACAGAGTTTATGTGGAAGGATAGGTCGGACCACCAGTGATAACTGGTCTTGCCGAGTTTGTTACCAGGGCGCCAAAAATCATTCGTAGAAACAAGCAAGCATTTCACTTGTTTGTTCTTTTCAGCAAGATAGGCAAGCGATTCCAAGTTAGCATTGTACGTGCCATTCCGATCTTTATCTGTTCTGCAGAACGGAAATGCGAGGGCGCCATGATACACGGTTCATGGGCGCGGATTCCTTCGTCATACACACGTAAGCCGATTCCGCACGACCCAGCCTCGCAGCCAGTAAGCTTATCCCGGCATGATTAAAACTGGTGGCTTTTTATTATGTTGCCTCAACAAACTTGGAACGTAAAGGACAAAAAGCGAACCTGAGTTCCCCTCCCGGATAGGTTTGATCAGTGAGCCACCGATGGAGTGTCGAGTCATTAATTTTAATTGGACGGGATTTGCCGGCCCATGCGTAACGTCTCCGGCACTCAGGCTAAGGCAGCTCGCGGGCTCCTCCCTTCACTGAGTCCTCTCCCAATGCTATTACTTATCTACGCAGTGCTTCAGAAGAGAAAATACCTCGAGAATAGCTTGATGTTACTACTCAAATTAAAAGCCGGCCGAGTTATAGGAGGCAGACATGAACGGCTCGCATTAAACATCAGCTGTCACCTAAGCCTCGCCGCAGCGTTGCAGATCTTTCCCGGTAATTCCCGGGGGCTTCTTTTCCCGCTTTCCGAGGGCTTCTTAACCTTGCCGCTGGAGACGCTCTGCTTTGCGACCCACCTGAAGGCTTTCGAATGACCTCGATCTGTCACTTACGTGTTGCGCCGCTTCTCGTTCCCGCGACCATGTAAACGGCAAGTGGCCGAAGATAGCGAATTAACCTATTCTATTCGTGTAAGTAAGCGCAAAATGGACAAGGACGAACGAAGTGAACGGGACACGGCGCTACTATCAACTCATTTTATTTTCACTATGATGTCCGATTTTATACCGGAAGATACACAGCTAAAGAAAGGAGGAAAGGGGGAGGAGCACAAGCAAGTACAAAAAAACAAAAAAAGTGAAGGATGACATTTCAAAGGTCGCATTACAAATGCACTTTTGCACGGTAAAATCTAATGATTTGATAAGTATTGCAGTTCTTTCTTTGTCAATGCTAGAGAAGCTGTGCTAACGCAGTTGTCTTTTAAGGAAACTATCTGGTGGGCCTCGATGATCTCTCGTGTCAACTGATCCTCTTGACGAGCTACAACCCTAGTCTTATCAAAAAATGCGACCTTTGAAATGTAATCCTTCACTTTTTTGTTTTTTTGTTTTTTTGTACTTGCTTGTGCTCCTCCCCCTTTCCTCCTTTCTTTAGCTGTGTATCTTCCGGTATAAAATCGGACATCATAGTGAAAATAAAATGAGTTGATAGTAGCGCCGTGTCCCGTTCACTTCGTTCGTCCTTGTCCATTTTGCGCTTACTTACACGATGAATGACCAACTCGCCCAAGAAACCACTCTGATGAAGTCTATTCTATTCACTCACTCAGTTGCCTTCTTTTGGTCTCTCCCACGACCACCTGTCGCTACTGCTGAGTGCTATAGAAGTTTCCCTCCCGCTATGCACTATGGAGTGCTTCTGAAGGAACCCCATCTCGGCACTGCCCAGTTTAGAGTTAAATCTATAGACCGCCTCATGGTGTGCAATTCTTCCGAAGTAGCCCTTTCTGTTACGGACGCCGACACGGTGGGGCCAGTTGTTTCAACAAATAAATAAATAGAGTTTAAATACAAAATAGATAACTTTCTGTTTCGAGTGTCAGTAATTAGAGGTTCACTGGATCATTAATTTCCTGTCAAAATAGTAGTGGAAAGAGCAAAATTACTACGGAAACAGATTTTGTAATAAATTATTTCGCCGAAAAAAAGACTTAAAATCCTATAACTATTTAGAGGCATCATGCGGACTGCTCGTTCTATACGGAAGGATATTATTTTTCATCTTCAGATATTCGTAATTTTGCAGACCTTAATTGCCTGTTTGAGGCCTGCGTCGACTGCATGTTTTGGGGCTTTACTGGGCGTGGCAACCCAGGAGTCCGAATTAGGATTTTCTAAATAGGAGCTCTGGCTGGTCTCTTAATTGCGCAGAGGGCTTCGAACTACTTCAGACCCCCTTTCTCGCGCAAAGGGGTGTACGTGCTTCTTTTCTTCATTAGAAAAACTGCCGCTGCTGACAGAATTCAGACCCGCGAATTTTTTTAGTTGAGCGCAAACTCGTACTGGGGCGATGAAAGGACGACACAAACAGGCGCTTTTCACGGTCCCTGTGCTTTTTTTTTTTTTTTTGTTACAGTCTGAGAAGTATGGAATACCAGCAGTTAGGCCTAACGATTACGGTTCAAAAGGTTTAGCCTCTATAACCACCACTGCGGTAGTTGCAAGCTTCGAAGAATATGTGGCTTTCCAAGCAAATACGGGCAGCTTCTAACGCTGGTATTCTTTTCGCGGTATTCTCATTGGATTGGATTGTTCACGAGAAACCTCCCAGTTCCATGTAAGTACCCCCGCCCCCCCCCCCCCCCCCTCCCGGATGCAGGTGCCTCTGAAAGCATTAATTCACACAGCCGGTCTCGAATCCATGTTCAATTCAATTCAAAATTCAATCCATTTAATCCAAAACCCTATAACACAAGAGAAAGGTTGCGAAGCGACGGCCGGTTTTATCCTGCTGCATACAGCAAGACCTGGTAGAAGAAACAGCTTTCTTCGGAGGGGAGGAACGTCTCCATAAACCACACTGTACCGTCCCATAACGCCGTACTGCTTACGGTTCCCTATCTTCTAGATTGCAGCGCTCAGATTACGAAGGCTCAGCGTTATGAAACCGCGACACACGGAAGTTCATTATTAGGGAAGCACGTGGCCCTAACAGCTCCGTCATGTTCTCTGCACTAATAATGTGCCTAGGGCTTTCCAAAATGCTAGTCCTCCATCATCTGGCGGATCAAACGAGAGAATTATTCTTGACTCGAGACATTCGCTCGTGTTTCTTGTTCGCACTAAAGAATTGTACGTATGCAGTATTCGTAACACGCGAGCCCGCCGTGTCTTCGTTTGTTCCTTGAAGACGTTAAAGACGTTTTTCGTTGTCGTATGAAATATTCTTGCGACAACGAAGCTACAACAACAACAACAAAAAATGGGTCGAGAAAGTAATAACTTTGATCAAAGTTTCCGGGACGTTTAGAGTTGCACCATATGCATTTTTTCTGCTTTAGAATCGCTGTGCAGACGCTCAAGAAAGACATACACTAAGCGAAAAAAAATCGCTGTGCGAAAATTATGCGCACTGCTTCCAACCATCGCCCTTTTCGTATTTTAACGTTGGCTACTCCTAGACTCACCCCCTTTTCTTGTGCTCTTCGTGTGGACCCGGAAGTGCACCACGAAGAAAATTGGACGTTAAAGGAATCCGGCTGCGTTATTTATTTTTTGTCTTTTAAAAGAGCCAGTCTCAGGGTAAGAATAAATTTAATCAGCGAGGTTTTAATGCGCAGAAGTGCTATAACTTTAATGACAAAACGGAACCAAATATTGAGGCGAAAAACCAAACATGAGCTTGATGAAAATTTTTTCTCTGAATAATGCCTATTAAATTCATCGAGGGCTAGAATTGCACGGACTTGTCAGTATCGGGAACTTGACGAGAAGTCCTACTACCTTCAACAAAAGATGGCTGTCTGGTAAAGTATCAAAGCTATATTTTCACTCAAACTAAGGGAAACGGAAAAAAGTAAGAAACAAAAGAAAGGTTAGTAGAGAGGACAAAAAGTTAGAAAAGAGAACACCAAAGCCCTTCTTATGGGTTGTGACTTCGAAAGCATGGATGTCCAGTTGAACGTCCGAGAAGCCTTCCTTCCGCCTCGCGCTGTTGAAAGACTTTATAATGTAGTTGCTTGAGACCTTCTGCTTTGTGCTCCACCTTAACCCTTTCAAAAGTAAAAGCAAACGTGCCGCTAACCAGGCCTCGACGAAGAGGACAAGAAACGACGGATAGGGATCTTCTCTTCTCTTTTTCCATGTCTGGCTAGCGCCACGTTTTCTTCTTTATCTTTAAGCATGTACCAACACACTCAGCAACAAGTTTTATGAACTCTAACGCATGGCTTCAAAATGTCTCGCACGTGTTGTGCCGGTGTGCGTTCCTGCCGCAATGTAATGTAATTCGAGAGTTGACGACCATTGTGAAACTACCTGCTTGTCTGTTCGCATGCTTGGCTGCGCTTTTAAGCTTCCTTTGTTTTTTTGTGAGGACAGCGTTCTTCTGGTCGGAGTAGATTTAAGAGAGTTCTCCAAGACGTTTTTTTCTAACAAACAAGGATGTTAATTTTAGTTTCCGTAGGAAGATAAAACAACCTTGGAAGACTGACTTGTGGTACGATTTGAGTGCACTATATTTAGTATTAGCGGCTTTGTTTGGAATGTAGTAGCAGGGTACTACTATTTTTTGACTCCTTTTAAATACGTATTTATGAGGGACACGTGGAGAAGAATTTCGACCTGCGTAGGTTATTGTTTCCTGCAGGATACACGCTCAATAACTTGTCGAAGTTACTGTCAGGTAAAGAAGTGCTTCGAGGTTGTAAGAGACTATTGTTCAACGTTGCGACATTGAAATGTCAATTAAGTTTCAGCCTTCGCTCGGATGCATTAGGTCTCGGGTCATGGTGTTTATAACCACTCACGGTTTGTGAAACAAGCGGCGGTAATTTTATCAAGTTAGCAATATTTTAGTTTTCATTGTTTATAGCAATTCATTAAACACAAAGAAAAAATGCAGATATTTGGGTGACTGCCTCTAAAGCTGAAAACCGAGGCAGCATTGCTGTAATGTTCTTCGAAGATCATGCAGTAAAAATGCCGCTAATAAGCCATGCAACATAAAAGAGTTACAAATTAAAGAATGCTAAAATGCACTCTGGCAATATTTGCAACTCCAAAGAAATAACAGAGATAACAGCGGGAGAATAAGCTTCCAGGTCACTTAGCTGTGTTTCGCGCTCCTTCGGTGAGACCAATATTGAAGACGTTACTCTCACCACGTAGAGAACAGACTACCACGCGACCTAATGCTACCGTTAACCCGCCCGGTTGAAAGCAGTTAATCATCCACCCCAAATGGTTTCGAACGTGTTTCTATGTAACGCTTCTGAACATAACGGAGGGCATACACGAGCCACTCAGCCACTCAAGCACCCATGCTCAGCCCTAGACATAGCCGGCGATTTCGCCGCGAATGTTTTAGGTTGTTAGACCTAACTACATCGAGCAGATAGGAGCTTTCGGGTATACGGAGTCTATGTAATTACCCAGATAATTCCGTCCTGCCGACCCTCCGCCGGGCATTTTCCGGGCACCAGATAGATACAAGTTTATTGCGAAAGCGGTAACCCTATACGAGGTTAATGGTTAGTCCAAGGACCAAACAGTGTAAACGCCGGCAAAAATCTCTCCTTTTTCAATAAAAGGCTCTCTCTCTCTCTCTCTCTCTCTCTCTCTCTCTCTCTCTCTCTCTCTCTCTCTCTCTCTCTCTCTCTCTCTCTCTCTCTCTCTCTCTCTCTCTCTCTCTCTCTGTCGCGGTCTTTCTCGCTCGCTCCCTCCCTCTTCTTCCGTAGAAGAAAAAAAAAAGACAGCGGGAAACTGATACGAGCTTCGGAGTATTTAGTTTATACGTCGCCTTACCGTCCCTCGAGTGCATGGTCCGTTAAGGCCGTAAAAATGGTTGCTCAAGGTTAGGCTTGCTTAACGTATGGTGTTTTATACGAGAAGAAGAAAATGAGCCTGAAATTCTTGCGAAATATTTTGAATGTTTGAGAGAGATGCAAAGGAAAGCATATCATGAAACAAAAAAAATTTCCGGAGCATGCCAGTTCCCAGAAATATTAATTATGCATTTTGTCATTTAATTTTTCAGGAGTTCTTTTCAGCACTTCTCCTATTTTCCCATCCCGCATGCAGATAAAGAAGGGAGCACCCGCGTCACCATCACCACGCGTTTTTTTTTACATACAGTCGCGTTGCGCTTCTCGTACTACTTATTAATGTCTTAGATAATCTGTGATCACCCGGCTTACTACCGACGTATGACAATACAGTACCTTGCGTAATGTACTTCGAAATACTCGTAAAATATTGTTTCAAGAGAAAAGAGACCGATCCCATTCGCGGAACCATAAATGTTTAGTTGGCGACATTCCGTTTTAATGAGCGAACAAGCCTGGAACTTCCTGCATAGCCTAGCGCCACTTACACTGGAGAAAAAAAAGTCGACTCACCAAAAAAAAAGTAATCGTAACATGCCCTGTTCGACAGCAATGCAGGGAAGTATAGTTACAAAATGGGGACGTTCGGAATTAAAAATTTGATATGTTTCAAGTGTAAAGAAGTTCCCAGGTAGTATAAAAGGGTTATGGAGCATATAGGCTGCGTTTACCCCAGATGAAAAAATGGCTAAAGAACGATCCAGAAAACACGTCCACTGTGTCGAATACGTCTTAACTTCTGCGAATGTCCGGCTGGTTCAACTCTTTTCTAGATAATCTAAATCTGGTTTTGTAAACGACGAGAAAAATCTTGCAAAAAAATAGGTGTTGTAAGACAACGGAAAAGCACAGTTTTTGTAAAAATTTTCTGGGGCATGCCAAAAATGCATAGGCCACAAAAACATCAAAGTACAGGGTTAGCCTCCGAGTAGGGACGAAACATTTTTGGCACAAAAAAAAAAATAACGGAAGAGAAGGCACCGTGCTTTCTTAAAGTGCAAAACTAATTTGGTCGCAGTGAAACGTTAAGCTTGGGCTTTGATATCGTTGTGGCCAGAAATCGTTGGCTGGGCTTAGAAAATTTTGAAGAAGGCTGTACTTTCTTGGTGCATTGTTAATCAGCATAAAGTACTTCCGTAAAGGCCGGAAAAAATCCCGGTTTAAATGTTCGCCCTTTGTGGTTTCATGTACAGCCCCTGGTTCTCACGCTAATGACCTGGTTTCGAGCCCCACTGGTGCAATGATTTTGCATTATTCATTTGTTTGTATTAATCGTGGTTGGTTTGGTACCATTTAGGTCGCTTGAGGTGTACGGCGCCGCCAACTCTTCTACCGCTAACGCTCTTCGTTGTGGCAGGAATACCGGGCTTTTACGTACACCGGAGAACGGAATGCCGCGTCTGTGTCATTTCGATCAGTGTTGGATGACCAGACCCCGCGGCATAGACATTTGCCCAAGGTTTCACCTGCACGTATGCAAGATGCTATTAATGAAGCTGGAAACTTTCAAATCACAGCCGCACGTTCGTTTCGTTGAAATGAAAGAACAGAGCACCGAAGACAAAGGCTTCTGTGACGTGAATTCTTTGTACGGTAACTGCTGCTAGAGAACTTATTCTACGGTAAGAGAATGAAATCGATACAGGAGCCCTCTGAAACCACTTCCCCACCCCTCTTCGTTGTATTTCAGCAGACTCGGTCGTCCATCGTATCATAAACCCTTAGCGTATACCGAGAAGAGTGCAGCTGAAGGGACTTTGACCGCTCGCATCGATTGTATCACGGGAAGCGCCAAAGACGAAAAAGGTGCGATCCCCATCGCTTTGTCGTTGAAGACAATGGGTTAAACTGCGAGCGCCGCGTGCGGGGCTGCTCGTCGCCCTGTGGAAACACCGGGAGCTCATTTCGGGAGACGAGTCCGAGGGTGGTCGGCCATGGTGGCTACGTCGTTCCGCGTAGGAAGTCAAAGACAACGAGCTAAGCGAAAGGAGGGGGCGTTGCAGGCGTTGCCTTCCCTACAAAGGCGAGGGCCGGCTGCGGCGCGTGATTTCAGTGTATACGTTGGGTTCTATCCCCACGCGACGTACCCCGGGGCCCGTTCTCCTAGACTCCCCTGCAGCGGTTTTATCTTTCTTTTCTTAATCCCTGATCGATTCACCGCAACGTACGAGGGACTAGACATGTGCGGGCCGGGTGCGGTCTTTTGTAGGCAGTTGCAACATTAGCAATGCATTGCCCTTCTTTACCGGAGAAGAAGCGCACCCGTGGCTTCAGAGATGTCGAAAAGGTCCGACCTTTTTCTCACCTTTCAGACTCACTGCCAGTTATGTGCATGGAACCACTCTGGCGTATTGTGGCTGAGGGCCACAATATTTCGTATTTCATATTTCGACGGTTCCTGCAGGGACGTTCACAAGCTTTTCTGATCATTCAATTCGGGGGTGAAGTTTATAGAATAAACTAAATGTCCAGATATACGATAAACCTTAACCCACTATATCTCGATCGCAATTTTTTGGCCTTGGGCTTACTTCTATAGGCCCACGGGAGACACCAGACGTAGAGAAGCGTGCTGTAGCCATGCGAGAACCTTTGAACCTTTGCTGTTTTGGAGAAGTTTTTAACTGTAATCATTTCTGCGGTAATGCCTCTATGATCATTAACACAATAACCACCATCATTAAGAAAAAGTTGCTCCACAGAAAACATACTTCTGCTTCAGTGTAGGGGGAAAAAGCAGAGTTACCACCCAACAAAACTATTAAATCGCTGTATGACCATCATCACCCTATATTCATTATCCAAATAATTATCAAGCCTTCCCGTTAAAGGTGGGTTTACAGTACATGCACGTATGCTGCGTAGAAAGCAGCAAAAACCCCGTTTATCAATGAGGCGAATTGTGAAAACGCTGGCTGATAACAGCAACGATAATTTACATAATTGATGGTAATTTATGCGCGGGAAGAAGGAAGCGGCTACTGAAACCAATGTAAAAAAGTTGCCTTGCATTAGTGCAATCGTCGCAACTGTTTCTTTCATTATTTTTTTATATTTCAGCAAACAAACCTGGTGCGCTAATGATCATCATTGAAGGTGCGGGTCTTTGTACCTTGTCCACTACAGGCTATTTAAGTCAGTTTTATTCTTGTTACTGCTAAGTTATGGCTGATACCTGTGCGTGTGCATTGCTTTTATTGTTGTTTTCTCGTTCGGATTACCTGTTCTGTGAATAATTTTCGCCATTTGGCATTTCTTGTACGGAATGCATGGGCTTCACCTGTTTGGCCTGTTGAAACTGTGTAGATATATCGTGTGTCGTTTATTGATTCCTGTATTTCTTTGCGTAATTGCGTGCATCGAATACTTCAAATATGTATGGAGAGCGCTGGTTTCCTTCGATTATGTTCTTAATTTCCTTTAATTTGGCAAAAAAGTATTACCCGCTGCTAACGCGCCCAGAAACGTTTCCTGCAGTTCTTAACGTAGAAGCGCGCATGTTATTGGAAGGCTTTTTATCTTTTTGTGAATATTGTATGAACGTGCATTCTGTGCACTGTGTAATACAGTCGGATGCAAAGTAGAAGCAAGGACATTTCTTTTCTTCTTTTGTTCAAAGCATAATCAAGTCCGTCTACCTATTATATGCAATTTGCGCCTTTCTCCTCACGTTCCCGTGGTGATCCGTTGTCAGCTTTCTATTTTATTTATTTTTATTTATTTGTTTAATTTCTGCTCGCAGACCCCCATGATGCCATTAAATGGGGAGGGACACTAGAGAATACCAACTCAGACTACAAGTTCAGTACAGTAAACGTAGGCAGTATAATGTATAATGAATACAGAATAAACTCAGGTGCACAGAAACTCTGGTTGACAATAGGTTAACAGAACCCAGGTGGCAGAAATTGAAGTTGACAGCAAGAAATTCGGGTTGACAGGTAAAAAAAAAATCATGTGTTGGTCTTTTATGCAGCACTTCAATAAATATGGAGTATGATTCCACTGGAAGACTGGTTTTGGTGAAAAAGAATTACTGGATGATGCGGTGTTACGTCGGTACTCCCGCGCTTTGTGAATGTTATCAACTCGTCCAGAGACGTAGTGTGGTGTAAAAAGTAGGTGTCATGAGGAATACAGGTTGGAGATAAGTAAATATCGTGGAAAAACTTCAGTCGCCGCTTAGCTCAGTGTATCATCAACTGTTACTCTTTCAAATTTTCCTTGCAGAGCGTCATGCTGAAGTTGTGGCTGCTAACACTGTTTCCCAGGGCTTACCGCGCGCTAATAGGTTGCATTTTTTAATATTTTATCTTTGTCCAGTGCAGTGGGCGCATCTCATAAGCTAGACGTGTAATCAAGCGTCGACCGTACGCAATGTTTGTAAAGCTATTCTCGTGTGGACATAGTTAATGCTTGTAAAATTATGGAGTTGGATTGCGAATGGAACTCCCAACTAAGCGCCTGTTTATGCAATGTTATATACGGAACAGGCTCCGGTGGAAGATATCATGGTTCAAATTGGGGAAAAGAAATCGTATACTCGGGCTCACCATGTAGTCAGCCGAAATGACGACCAATGGACCATCAGATGAATGGAGTGGCTACCGAGAGAAGGGAAAAGAAATGTGGTTAGACCCCTCTAAGTTCTATTTATATGTCAGGTAGTTCTCAAAGAGGGTTCGGAAATCCTTCTGCAAACTCTCCCGCAAATGATTTCGTTTTTTTTTAAACCTTGCTGCAAATGCAGAAATTTAAATTTGCTCCCTAGGATCTATACTTCTTCTCCCTGCGGAAAATTTGTAATGTCGGCTTTTTGCACAGCACGCCTGCTATGTAAAAAAGCCAGGTACACAAATGGCAAGAAAACGGTGTTTTAGTTTTAGCAACATTTAGTTTCAATTAAAGTTTAGGGACATCTAGTTTCAACAGCAAGACTTTTGACGATACGACATGCTTTAGAGCAAAAGTCAGCCTCAGAAGGCGGTCATTAAATATGTGCTGGAGAATTGCTTGAGATTGTGACACGGATCAATTGTTTATCGTGGGGTCCTTGATCACTTTTACAAACCCAAAAGAGATCTCCGGCACACTCAGGGTTCAGAACTTCTGATAGATGTAATAGGCAGTGTTGTGAGGGATCGGGGGAGTAGTGGATACAAATTAGAAGATCCTAGGTTTTATAGAAGCAAGAAACCTAACCTAGAGCTTATTATCAAAGAAACCTTAAAGTGGCCCCTTTGTAGGCACAGTGCGTACTCCCCCTGGAGGACTCGTTATCTGCCATATTCACGCCAAACGCTCATCGCCTCACGCAAACAGAATTGTGCGTTCTTTAGAAAGAAAACAGCGTTGAAGTCGTGTTCTTACACATTGTTTTTGCATGAAGGTGGAAACATTTCGCCCTCTGCCGAGTTACGACCTACCGTGCAAGGCCATGGACGAATGCGCTCGATTCCAGCGACCGGCTCGGGGAAGAACGTCCAAAGCCACACGCACGGCTTGGAGCGCAAGGCCGTGAAAGGCAGAAACAGCTGTAAAACACTTTTCCTTTGCGTTGAACACTTTTACCATATATCAGGCTGTTGAGTTTCCTTTTTTTAAATTATTTATGAGTGCTTTAAGTACACAAAATAAATCTTATACAAGTGGGGCGAGTGATAAATGTGAGAGTCGTTCGCAAATCTCCGTGAACATAACCAGCGAAAAGTTCGACTGCAAAAATGCGCACAAACGGCAAAGAGGGGCGTTGTTTTTCGTAGGCCTGCTACATTCTGTACCTTTTATTCTTTATAGGAATCCTTGTGTACTAGATGGATGTGCACGTGCAGTGAGTGGGAGCAATATTTGCGCATGCACGCCAATTCCTACTGCGGCGGAAATGAGCACAGGCGTGGGAGGTCGTCCCATGCTTAAAGACGGAAAAGTGAGTAAAGTGCAAATATTTTTTCTGTGTGACTTAAAGGTCAAGGTGGAATCCGCTGGCACGCACACGCATTAAATCCAATATCTTGTTCCACCGAAGCGACCTATGCGTGACAGGCTCTGCTCATTTGTCATGAGAGATGAAACAGCTGTTCACTGTGTTTGTACCTGATGATTGTTTGTACCGTGGTTGCCTTCGTTATTTCCTAGGAGTGTACAGAGTTATCGTAACCGCACGCTTTAGCTTTGCTTGGGTCTCTCTCTTGCTTCATTCTTGCCTGTTCTTCCATTTATATTACGGGTGTCCTTTATATGCATACGTACTTCTTTAACTGATATTTCCATTTACATTTTTGCTAATAAATAAATCAGTTTTATTAGTGTCTGAACTTTTGCATGAGGGTTATATAGAAGGAAATACTAAAAGTCAGAGAATGTTACGAGACCCCTACTGTAGGACAAACAAACCCGCCTAAAACAAAACCTTCCGTGAATTTGATTGAAAACAAGAAAAAAGCCAAATAAGATCACTTAAAATCTTCTTCGCAGTTTTAGTTATTAAAAATTCAACGGGCTCACCCATTTGCGATCTCTTAACTAAAAGGCCAGTTTTAGCATAACCGAGAAAAAAAACCGATTTGGAGTTGAATTTGAAATATTGAGAGAAAAACGTCTGGATTTTGATTTTAATTAGACCCAATTTACCAAAATGATGGCAGCAGTAACAGTGTTAGTCAGTTGGAGCTAATAAAACCCTATCTATCTCCACCAACGTGAAACCTGAGGAGGAGCGAAGCCTGCAATGTGTAATGGTATTCAAAGATTGTAAGCATCTCTCTTACCACACGGCATGCGCTGATTGGGCGCCGGAGAAGCGCCGGTGGAAGGAGCAATCACGCACTTGGTGAGGCGGTGGCGTCCTCTCTTGAGGTGGACCGGATTTAAGCAATTTGCATTACCCATGTGTCCCTGTTTGGGGTAGTGACAGGGGTCAACGCGAGCGCAGTGCAATACCCGCGCCTCAGCCAGGGGGCTCGTCCTCGAGGGTAAACGAGGCCCCGGCACCAGGTAAGTATGTCATTTCTTGCTTCAACTGACCACCTGACCCGATCAGGCCTAGGGTCGAAAGCCGGTGGCTACTTTAACGTAACACAAATTATAATCCGTTTAGAAACAACTTCTTCTTGTGCTTGACGATTGATGAAGCGGCAGGGAGCGTTGCACAAATCTTGAAATAATGTTAGTTTATATTGAACCCGTGTTATTCGTTATATACTTTTCTTTTAGTATGCGTTATGCTTTAGAGCGAGGCGTTGGAAAACGAGTGTCCCGGTGTTTGAGTATCGTGACTATATGGGACGACGACGAGAGGAGTCGTCGACAGCCCGAGCCCCTAAAGAGATTCGCCCGTAAAATTTTGATTGTCTCTTTTCTGCACAACTTCCAAGTGCCGAGAGTGCAGTTAGAAGAGAAAGGCAAAACGTGAGGGATTTTTTGTTGTATTCAAACCACCAGACCGTATCCCGCGTATAAACATGCTACCTTCGCGTAGCATTATACTCTGCGTCACAAGGCGTAGCAGTGGATTCATTCAATACGGCATCATGAGGGCATAGTGCCCATTCTGGACTCTAGTACGTAGATTTTAATAAAATAGGTGGAAATTAACCACGATATGTAACAAGTCTCCTTCAAACCACTTCACCTCACGCAACCATTGTGGGGCTTTCCCGGGACCTCGATATATGCGCCAGCTGTTCATGCGCTTGTGAACATTACGATAATCCTAACGATAGCCGGCTGTAACGTCCCGATGCCCATACACTCTTCGGTCAGATGGAATGTTGCGCGGTAGAATTCATCTGGAATCCGAAGCCGCACCTTAATCCATGAATAGTAATTTTTGGACTGTTCCTCGCGGTTTCTGTGGTCGAAAACGAGAAGGCCTACATTTGCAAACTTCGCGCGCAATTTTCTTTTCATTAAGAAGAAGGAAGTTTAATTTTAAGGACCGGAATTGACGCACTTGATTTTAACCTGTCTGCTATATTGCCATTGCTTTGCGATTTTTACAGCAGCTTTCAGGCAATACCTGGAACCAAAATCTCCTGGCGGAATAACGGGGTAGAGAGAACCCAAGCTCTCTACTTCTAGGCGAATAAAGCTCTCTCTCTCTCTCCCTCTCTCTCTCTCTCTCTCTCTCTCTCTCTCTCTCTCTCTCTCTCTCTCTCTCTCTCTCTCTATCTCTATCTCTATCTCTCTCTCGCTCTCTCTCTCTCTGTATGTCTGTCTGTCTCTCCCTCTGTGCATATTACTTGGACCGCGTTCTGAAATAGTGATGAACAAATTCTCAAGCATTGAATACAATCTACTCTTTTTATGAACTTTACTGATACAAATCATGTATCACAGACCACACGCAGTATTTTTCTGAAGAAAGAAAGTGGACACATGGAAGATGCTGCCTGCAGTGTGTACCTTGGCAACCTTGACGAGGTTTTATGGGGACACTTGCTGCCTATTTACGACCAGAGACCGCCACCTGCCCATAAATATTTTATGTTGGGTGGCTGGTGTACGTGCGTACGCTGCTGCCATTTACTGTCACCCGTTCCATGTCTGAATCAGTATGTGTAGCGTGTACAAAGGTGTGCGCAAAAGCCGATGCTCTCGAGTGTAGCATGTGTTGTGGTATTTACCATTTTTGTACATGTTCTGATGTTGTCGAGCGATCACTAAGGTCTAAGGATGATTTGTTTCGCAAAACATGGAAGTGTGAAGCTTGCCCCGTGACGATACTTAAACGGGGAATTGCAACCCAACACTAGACGATATTACTCTGAAGCTTGGCACGATTAACGCAAAGCTTGAACAACTTATGCTTTTGCCAGCAACGGTGACTGAAATGAAACACTCGGTACAACTAATATCTGACAAGTTTGACGCCAAGATAAAGCGCCTAGACGAACACGACAAAGAAATTAAGTCAATCAAAAAACGTCTAGATGCAGTCGAAAAAGCAGAAGTTCCGGAAACGCAAAAGAAACTGCGAGATGCGGTGCATGACCTCGAATGACGCAGCCCGCGTCTCAATTCGGAAGTACACGAAATCTCTGTGACGCCTGCTGAAGATTTGCTAGAAAAGCTAAATGCACTCGCGCCCATTCTTGCTCTCCCCTGCCTCTCCCCAAACGACGTCACAGCGATTTACCGGCTTCCATCGAAACCAGATAAGGTACCGGGCATAATCATCCGCTACAGTCACCAGTCATACCGACATCTGTGGCTTGCTGCGCGCCAGAAGCTGAATGCCGCTAAGCAGCAGGCTTCGATTAAAGCATGACAACCTGTAACCGCGACCTTCTTCGAAAAACGAAAGACTAGGCCACAGAAAACAGATTCCGTTTTGCTTGGTACTCAAACGGCAAAATACACTGTTAAGGAAAAAGGAGGGCGATCGTGCAGTCGTTGTTGCGTCACCACTCAATGAACTTGCACATTAAGCTAGCCTATGCAAGCTTGTACAACATTGTAATCAACGTTTATAGATACTTCGTTGATTGTAATCGCGCCACACCAATGCTTCGGGATTGCAAAAGCGTTCAAAAATCCCCTCTCCTTTACAAACCTGAACTGCTGTTCCACCCGATCAAAAAAGGATTAATTAGACATGGTCTTTCAGACACTCGGTTTTCAATTTCCGGTATTTATACTAACCGAAACGCGGTATGATGAAGGGTCAGACATGTACCCACCCTCAGCCTATTCGCACTTTTTCGTAACACGACAGTCCAAACTCGGTGGAGGGGTATCAGTACTTGTTAAAAATTCTTTCGAGTGTAGTCTTCAACCCACTTTCACCGTTATAACCGAGGACTATGAAGCAGTAGCCTTATCTGATGCAGCACTGATGTTCGTAGGGCTCTATAGACCACCAACTGATTCTTTTGACAACTTTTCTACGTTTCTTGTGGAGATTCTTTGTTTTGCCACTGCAAACAAAGCTGAACTTGCACATGGAGGCGACTTTAATACCAACATACTCGACAATGGGTTAAAGAAACGTCCCTTCTTGCACTTGTGGCGTTGAATGGCTTTGACATAATATCTAACGGGACAGAGTTACGGCGATATCTTCGACGTTACTAGAATTTTTTATTAGAAATTCATTGCAAGATAAAAGCAGATGTTATTGCTACAGATATAAGTGACCATTTAGCAGTTTTTATGCTTCTGGACAGTACTGATCAGCACATGAAAGAAAGGGAAAAACGCACTTTCCAGGATATCCCGGAAAATAACCTAGTACAGTTTAGAAATACTGTAAGCACACTTACATGGCAACACGTCTACAATAAGCGTGACCCTGACCAAGCCTACGAAACTTTCTTTAAAAAAAATTGCGCAAGTTATCAAGTTTGCTTTCCAACTAAACCATAACACAATCGAGCCAGTGTCGCGAACCCTGGGTTAGCAAAGACATATTGCAAAAAATCAAGCGCCAAAACCGTCTGTACAAAAACTTCGGCCCCAGTAGAGATCCTAACGTACTCAAAAAATTTAAGCGCCTCCGAAACCGAATTATTAAGATTGCTAGAAAGGCTAAAAAAGCTACTATAATAAATTATTTTCTCAGGATGTCAAACGATCTGACCTAATGTGGAAAAAAATAAATTCGCACTTAACCATTCCCGAAACTGCCAGCAAACTACGACCATTAATTATGAACGTAAACTGTATGGGGCTCATCGTTAGCCAATCTCTTCAGCAATTTTTCTATTCATCAGTTTTCAGACACGCGGTCAGAATGTCACGATTCAGGCAATATAGCTTTAAACTTGAACACTACATCTGTGTTTTTGATGATTGTAGGGATTAACACGCCGACGCAACGAAGGCGATGAGGGGCGCCGTAGTGGAGGGCTCGGGATTAATTTTGACCCCCTGGGGATCTTTACGTGCGCCGAAAACTCGTACACACGGGCGTTATTGCTATTCGCTTCCATCAGAAAAGCGGCCGCTGCGGCCTGAAATCGAACCCGCGAACTCGTGCTCAGCAGCGCAACGCCTTAGCCACTGAGCCACCGCGGCGGGTACATCTGTGCTTCTATCCCCTACCGACGGGCAGGAGGCACGAAGTACTATCCTAAATTTAAAAAATAGTGGTACTTGCGATGTCCATAACTTGCAAAATAGGCCTGTTAACTTTGTTGTAGATTTAATCACGTTTCCACAGACACATGTATTTAAATTAGTCTTGTCCAGTAGCACATTTCGAAAAAAAATGCAAATCTTGAAAGCTGTCTTGATATTTAAAGGCGGGGACAAAAATGTCTAAGAATTATCGGCGCATTTCAATTCTGCCCGTTTTTTTTTTCTAAAGTTATCGAAAAACTTTTACACCTTAGGCTATCCAACTATATTTATAAAAGCCCTCATTACTTGGTAATTTTCAACATGGCTTCCGAAAACATTGCTCTACTGAAACGGCCCTACTAAAACAAAAAGAAATATTATCACATAATTTCTTGAATCATTGCTTAACTTTAGGGATTTATATTGACTTATCAAAGGCATTTGATTCATTAAGTCATTAAATTTTGCTCAGTAAGTTACTTTCCTACGGTGTAAACAGCATTGCTCATAACCTCATCTCGTCTTAGCTGTGCAATCAAAAACAGTACGTTTCTCTTGGTGGCTTCCACTCTGAACTTAAGTGCATTAAGGCTGGAGTCCCCCAAGGAAGCCAACTAGGGCCTCTGCTGTTCTCCTTGTGTGTAAATGACTTGCAGTAGGCTGTCTCAAGCGCGAAAATATCCCTTATTTGCTATGGAGATGGTACAACCCTGTTAGTAACCGGTAAGAACAAAATTGCGCAGATGTTTTACCACTTGTACTTTCGCGGACTCAGCAAAATTATCGAGTAATAAATACTCAAAAGACTAAAGAAATACTGTTCCGACCGAAAAATACCACAGCTGTTCTGCCTCACGTCTGCCTTGGTCAATGCAAAATAGAAATAGTTGAATGTATGAAGGTGTTAGGAGTGTACTTTTCGAGTAAACTCACGTCGGATTACCATGTTAATGAAATACACAAAAAAACTTTGCAAAACAATTGGCCTCATAACAAGAAATAGATACCTGCTGCCTGAGCGCATAAAGCTCTTGTTATACCATTCCTTAATCTCCCGTCAGCTTGGTTATGCGCACGGATTTTGGGGAACTACAAAAAAGAATGTTAACAAATGGTTACTTTTACAGAAAAAGGCAATGAGAGTTGTGGCAAATGTTTTTTTTATTCTCACACACAAGAATTTTTTAATCGGTGCCGAGTAATGAATGTAAACCACCTTTACAACTAACGTTTGACATTGTCTTACTGCGTGGCAAATAGGAACAATAACTTGTTTTGTAATGACCTATCCATGCTACAGAAAAAATCTCACTGGCACGATACACGTTCCCCGGAGACTTGGTCTGTTCGGACCCCATGAAACAACTATGCTTTTTAATCGATAACCTATACACTGCCCCATCTATTAAATAAATTTGCAGAGAACGCTATAGATATATGTCGCCTGCCAAAGAACCGTTTACAAAGTGTTTTCATGATGATGGTAGGTTTTTTTATGGCGCAAGGCCGACTGCGGGCAAAGAGCTCCAAGGAAAAGTTGTTTTATGAGGACGAGGTGATGGTTAGTGTAAATTATTCGACTAAAATTATACGTGAGATGACATAAAAGACAATGCAGATGACTGGTGTAAAGGGCCAGGGTGTCAATATGCATGGTAAGAAGTGAAATGTAAAGACTTGGCATCGCTAAGAAACTTAAAAGTACGCTTGTGGGTGATTATGGGGTCGTCCCCTAAAAAATACGATGGGTGTAGTGGATTGTGTTGTCTGTATAGTTGTGAGAAGTGTCTGTGTCGTGTTGTTTCTAGTGCCTTGCATTGAATGAGGATGTGGATCACGGATAGGGCCTCTCCGCACCTGCTGCACAGAGGTCTTGGAGGTCCAGTCAGAAGGTGCGAGTGCGTGGCATGTGTGTGCCCCTAATCGTAATCTAGCCAAAGCGACTTCTGTGTATCTATTGCGTGTGTCGGTGGTGTATGGTCCCAAGTGTGGTTTTATTACGTGTAACTTGTTGTCTGTTTGTTCACTCCAGTGTGTTTGCCATGTCTTGCGAAGTTGTTGTTTGATGTGTGGCTTCACGTCGGTGTAGGGTAATGTGGCTGTCTCCTGTATTCAAGAGTATAGCAGCAGCAGCCATTCGTTCGCGGCTTCGTTCCCGGCTATACCACATGGCCACGGACCCAGCAAAGGACCAGTTCAAATTTGTGGACATATACAGATAATAACCTTGACTATCAGATTTACAACGTGGTTTCTGGAAGACTTTGTCGACGACAATGCCCGCTCAACACTGAGGGAATCTGTATAGATATTGGATTGTGGGATGTGGCTTTGAAGTATATGATTAACAAGAAGTACACCATAAGCCTCTGCCGTAAAGACACTAGTATTACTATTCAGAGTTTTAGTGACATTAAGGCCGGGTCCATGCGTTCAGAACACTGAACGCTGAAATTCAGAAATTCAGAACACTGATACTTCTGCTGCAAATACAAGAAGTGCTGCAGAATCGCGCATCCGGGAGCTCGGTTTTTATCTATCTGTGTCAAAGATGTGTCACACGATACATGGCGGAGATGCCATGGTGCTATAAAATCTGTTACAGAAGTTTCGATTTTATCTAAAAAGGAGACAGCAAGCTCTGACGCTTCGTCTCTAACTCTGTTGCAAAGTGTTTTTCTTTCGTCTGACTGTGTCATTTCTGATTGCTTGTGATCATTTTTATTGTTATTATTTGTATTGGTGTACACGTTTGAAATGAATTTGAGGGAGAACTGTTTTTTCTGCCATAGTGTGAAACATGAAACGCGTATGTAACTGTGCGGCTATACCAGTGGTCAACAAGTTTTTTTTTTTCCTGTGTACAACAATGCTTTCTTTTTATGCCCTGTGTGCAACATTTTTTTTCTCGTCTAAGAGGACGTTTTAATTGTAGGTATTAGTGTTTCTTGGTGGTGTTTCTTGGTGTTTTCCTGGTGAACTCGCGCCTATCTCTGTGTACAGTACTGGTATTTTGCTTTTTTCGGTGTCGGTGAGGACGCTTTGATAGGATGTCTTGCTTGGTGTGTTTTCCGATGCTGTCAATATAGGCGCATCCCCCTCGTCAATGTACTTCTCACAGTATTTTTTGCGGCTGCTCCATCCTGTTTGTTTAAACGGAAAATAAAAATTTGATTTGATTTGATTTCATTTGATCCGGGTGGCGTTACTCTCAAGCGTAGTGATTATAAAATCAGTGCAAAACCTTGACACCGCTTGAAGGAAAGGTAACGACGCATGAAAGAAACAGGCATGAAGAGAAGGTAGGTTGCACACAGACCCTGACCATACGCTACACTAGTGAGGTAGAAAAATTACAACTTCGAAAGCATGTATACTCTTACGCAATCCCACTTTACATTTAATGGTGTGTTATGTGCTGTTGAGCATCTCTGACGCATATGTAGATGGGCTGTCTGAAATACTGCTGTCCCTCAAGGCGATAAATGAAGAAAAGAGACCATGGCGATAACCAAACCTCTATAGCTAATGGAGACGCCCAAAGAAGGGAATGTGGTGTCAGCAGGCTTCAGACCCTCTTCAAGCATTCCTCAGGTTAGCCGTGCCTACTGACTTCGACCCGACAGGTATCTTACGCGGAAATGTCCAAAGAACGGTCCCGTATACTTCGGTGTTTCGCCCATATGCTCCTCACAGTTCTTCGTCTCTTGTTTCTTTTTCTTTCTGGTTTCATGGCGCCGACTGAGAGCTGGCTGGCACAAGCAGCATCGGTTTGGTTCCCTGGGCGATAATCTTAGATATGTCCCGCTCGCACCTCCCCGCTGTGTTCACCTCCACCGTCTCCCACTCTGGCAGCTTCCATCGTTCGCGTCGAACAGGCGCTGTCACGTAACTCCCTCCCTTGTTTGGGTCCCCCCGTCTCTTTTCGGGCTGCATTTATTTTCTATACCTTACAAGGCTGCGTCCCATACCGTGCAAGCCGGTTCCGTCCTGCCGGGAATGTCACTACTGCGGCAATGAATGAGGAGGAGACGATATTCGTTAGCGGTGCGTATAACTAGGGCTCGTCTTACCATAAAGAACGCAACTTCCCGTTTTTGTGCGCCTACGCCGTCCAGACGCACCCGGCACGAGACGACGGTGATGCCGTGGGTACGCGTAGTTTGTCGCCGTATTGTCCTTCTTGCAAAGCTCTCCTTTAGAACGAGCTGGGGTTCACATTTAATAGACTTTGTTGGTAAAACGGAAGCCGTGACAGAAGGGAAAGGAAATAAGGAGCCTGCCCCTTTGTAAACATGCGTGGAGTTCGTCCCACACAGAAAGAGCGCACCAAAGTAACAAGACGCGTAGTCGGGGTGTTTCTTAAACAAATGTAGCCCTCATCGCTTCAGTGCTCGATAGTAATTCTAATTGTATTGTCTTTTTCCACTCGTTCAGTTGGTATTCTTTTATACTCTACTTTTTTCACCACTCTCTCTCTCTCTCTCTCTCTCTCTCTCTCTCTCTCTCTCTCTCTCTCTCTCTCTCTCTCTCTCTCTCTCTCTCTCTCTCTCTCTCTCTCTCTCTCTCTCTCTCTCTCCCTGTGTTTCTGTGTGTATCCCTTACTCTCTCTATATCCCTTTGTTGGCACCATTTAGTACGCACGTACGAGGGGCGCCAACTGAGGACGGAATAGATATTCGGGAAGGCCACAGCTTCCCCGGCAGTGGCAAGGAGGAAAACTTGAAAGAACATGTCTCGCTACTTTTTTCAGGTCCTGACTGCAAAAATAAATCAATACATAGAAGACCGAGTGCCGCATGAATGACTGGTCTCACATAGCACGCGACGGTGGAGAACTGAACACAGTTTTTAGTTAATTGCTTTATCTTTAAAAAGGGGGGAGGGGGGAGGGCGTTTTAACGTGTCTATAACTAACTTTCAATGTTTACACTGTGTAAGACTATAGTTACAGGCAAAAACCTGATCGATGTATTTCAAAAGGCCGTGTTGTATTAGCATTGTCTCAATTCTGGGGAAATAAATTACTAAATAAATGTTAAACTGGCTAGAGTGTAGTTTGCTATTGGATGTCTGCAAGAGATTGTGTATTACTCTCATGGAAGCCTCCTTGACCGGTGGAGTTTTACTCTTGCATTCAAGTCAATCAGTATTTAATGGTTACGTTGTCTACGTACGAGCTTTAGGTGTTTAGGAACGAATTAATTTGTAACCCCGGAAGCTGCACCTGTGTTAACGAGGCACGTGGTTGCAAGGGGGTGAATAGGTAATCTAGACAGTTTGGGTCGCGGTGACTTGTAGCACAAGGAACGTATGCTTTAAACTTTTAGAAATTATACATTGAAAACATACTTTTGTAAAACCATGTGCACCGTTTGCAGTGCTTGCTTGGAAGCTATTTCTCGGCGGCTCAAAATTAAGGCCCACAGTGAGCGTTTAATGCTTGAGTACGTTTAATATGTACTCAGATCTTCATATCGACAGAGTTATCAAATATGTCCTACCAAACTGGTAAGCTCGCCGAGTTGGTGTGTTTTCCATTTTCTAAAAAAATCAGTGCGCAGAAAACGAAGACGTCTTGTCTTACCGGTCATCTCCCTTCCTTCTCAAAAAAGAAGGCATATTCCTTTCCTCTCATCCTCGCGTTATACGTGGGCTGATTTTCTTTTTAAAAATTAGAATCCATTCCATTCTGAAGGTGAATGCCCATAGAAGCTTTAGAAAATACCCTCAAACGCATGGAAAGAGGACGTACAAGCAATTATTTTTGTCATCATTTGCAAATGTTAGTGACAATAGATTCGGGATTACTTCATTAAATTTGGAGGGGGCAGAGTTTTATCCTAGCAGACGAACATGGGGCTGCAATTTCCTTCGCGTAGAACCCCATACATTGACGGCAAACGGGAATTCCGTAACGTTCAGTTATGCCAAGTAAATGAAACTTGGTCTAACGACTGAGTCGTCTTAGCGGCAAATGATCATGTGATACGTTAGACACAGTTTTGATAAAACAAGAGTTACAACCGTTTGCTGCGGACCATTCGCGATAAAGTTGGCTTTCTCGCAAGGTGTTTCTGCAAGTGTGGAAGAGGACGTGAAGGAGGACTAGTATTTTGAGCCTACCTTAACAGCCGCGCTAAAATTAAACTAGGAGTATAAAATATCAATATATTAGTTTCTTTGATAGGATGACACGTAACTATACAGATTACAAAAAGTATAGAATTAGCAATCAATCAATAAATCAAGTGGTAAGGCCCTAGGCCTGTTTGTAGAGGAGAAGGAAAAGGGGGAGATGGAGGCTGTTTGGCGTTATTAAGGCAGATGATTTGAATGTGTGCCCCGAGGAGATTCGCGAGCCGGACGCGTGGGCTGAGCTGTCGGGGCAAGTCATTTAAAGCTGCGCCTTGAAAGACGAACATTTGCAACTGGAGCTTTTTATAGCACTGTAGAAGGCATTAGTAACCGGCTTAATAGCAGGTAACTATCTAACATCATGATTTCTCTTCTGAAAAGAAGAAATAACATACAAGGTGAATGCCAACACGTCAGAAAAAATGACTGCTGTTTTTAAGGTAACTGTCAGATGTCTAGGCTACTTCCTACCTTTTAAACCTTTCCATATTCAATGGATCATGTATGCCTGATTGGCGATTTCAACATAGATACTCTACGCCCTTCTTCAGCGATAGTTAGTAATTATTTCGATGTCATTTCGAAGTGGGGCTTGCAAAACACGATCTGTGAAACTACGCGTGAAGAATTCCTTTCAGGTCGTATTGTCAAATCTTGCATAGATCATATAAATATACGTGCACATAACTTGATGGTCAAAGCTGCCAGTATTGCAACGAAACTTGCTGATCACTACATGGTTTGCTGTTCTTTAACCGATGAAACTAATGACTTGGTCGCTCCAAATGAATTAAAACAATTACCAATTGTTGACCCCATAGCCTTCGACAATTTGGTAATGAATCACGACTGGCATAACTTTATAATGACTGTTCCTCCAGGTGACGCTTATGACATCTTTGTAACGCTGTTCAATAATTTCCGACTTGCGGCTACGCGGGTGTGTAAAATAAAACAACGTAATTTGGACCGAAAATGGATGTCGACAGAAATACTTGCGGCAATAAAAGCGAAAGACTTGTTATGGAGGCAATCAAAGCGAAGTCCTAATTGTACTGCTTTGCGGCTTCGGTTCAAAGAGGCTCGAAATAAGGTCAATGCTATGATTCGTCTTGCAAAGCGTAATAACATACGAGCAAAATTCACGGATGCTCATTTCGACATCAGAAAAACATGGTCCCTAATTAACAATATCAGAGGTGCTGATGTAAACGTTAATCGCCCTGATAAATTGTTGTCTCGTTTTTCTTCAAATTGTCATACCACCGCTAATGACTTTAACTCGTTTTCTTCAAAAGTGTCTGGTATAGCGAGACCTCATCTGAATATTTGCACCTTGCAAACAAGCATCCCAGAATCCGCCTTTCTCCCTCTGCTTTCGGAACACGACCTGAAATTGCTCCTTTTCAGTCTGAAACCTAATAAGTCTCCAGGAATTGACGGTATTTCAATATTAGAGCTGCGGAGAACTTTCGAAGCAATAAAAGATGTGCTACTACTCATTATAAACAATATTATTACCACTGGAATCATTCCGGATAAACTGAAAAATGCACTGGTAATTCCCCTTTTTAAAAGTGGCGCGCGCAACAAAATAGAAAATTACCGGCCTATTTCAATCCTGTCATGCATTGGGCAGATACTTGAAAAACATCTGCACTTGACAATGAGCAGCTTTTTAAACAAGCACAACGTGCTATCTCCTAGCCAGTATGGCTTTGTGCCGAATCGGGGCACACAGATGCTGCTTGAAGATTTTTCCGATACACTGAACTCTGCATTTGAACACAATCAGATTGCGTGTGCACTGTTCCTCGATGTCCGCAAAGCATTTGACAGCGTCAGTCATAGTATATTACTAACGAAACTTGCAATGCTAGGCTTTCGCGGTGCGTTTTTGCGGCTTTTGGAAAATTTCTTGCGTCATAGGCACCAACTTGTGTCTATTGGAAAGTTCCGTAGCAACTTAACTGAAATTAAAGCTGGCGTCCCTCAAGGTTCAATTTTAAGTCCGTTACTATTTAATTTATACTTCAACGATTTATCTAATGTTGTGAATGTTGTGAACGTCATATTATATCAGTATGCTGATGACACGGTCCTTGTTTCATACGCTCGAAGTTATACCGACGTCATCTCTTTTTTACAAACAGCAGCAATAAAAGTGATGGACTGGTTTCAGAATAACGTAGTCGATATCAATGCTTCCAAAACCCAACTTATCTGTTTCCATAACCCTTTGAAGCAAGTAACTTTATCGTCCCCTTTATATTTGCACGCATCATGCTGCAATCCCTGTTCGTGTGACCCTGTGCAATACACTCGTTCAATTAAATACCTTGGTGTCTTTTTCGACTGCGATTTATCTTGGAATTCTCATTTTGCACATTTTTGTCAAAAACTTCGATCAGTGTCTTGTGTTTTATATAATATTAAATTTTACATGCCATGGTCTGTCCGAAAGCTCGTAGTACATGCCCTGTGTTACAGTGTAATCCGGTATGGAATAACTATTTATGGTCATGGCGCTCAACATTTGGTAAACCGGGTCAATTCTATTCTTCGAGGTATTCTAAAGAATGTTGCATATGATCTTCCCCCTCACTCTGATGTTTTCAAAACCTTGTCATTACCTGATTTCAATTCTCTGCTGTTGGAAACGGTTCTCTTGAAACATTTTTGGACAAGCCAGTATAAAATTCCGTATGTGCCTGCTCGTTGTCTGAGACCAAAGAATCCCTATATTACACCCCGTTGTAATACAAGATACGGTCGAAGACTCCGTAACTATTATGTCCCTGAAATATTCAATTCACTTCCGCGGTGCTTAAATGATGTTAAAACGAAAGGTAGCCTGAAAAAAGGTCTTAGACGCATTAGTCTGTGACCGGAACCCTGTCATGTGTTTTGTGTTTTCTTTTTTTTTTCTCTCTTTTCTTCTTACTACTGTTTTCAAGCGAATTATCTGTTATTGATGGCTCTGTCGCTGTATGCCGGGCACTGCCGTTCAAGCCCACTGCGGCTTTGGCAGGCCCGTTCCTTGTTTTGTATTTACTCATGTCATCAATAAAGTATTATTATTATTATTAAAGTATTATTATATCGTTTCGCTTACAACCAACCGAAATACCCGGCACAAACAGACACAAAACATCTGAAGGCGAAGCTCTTCGAAGACGGTGATAAGTAGACGGAAGCAGCTCAAAGGGATTCCGACGGGCGTAGATTAACAAAAACCCAAAAACCATGTGGTGAGAGATCTCCCGCGATACGCTCGGATGATGTTATCTGTATGAAGCCAAAGAAGCGCACAGGGCGGACACTAGTTCTGGCGCTCGTGTAAAAAGTAATAGGTAAAGATAAAGAAATGGTTTTAAGGAAGCTCCCTATGCATAGTGAGTCGCCACGTAGTTCTCAAGCCCAGCTGCTGGATCGCATTAGCGGCCTCCCGCAAAAGCATTAAGACGTCGTTAGTAACTGCTAAGACAAGCGGTTCTGCCAGCCCCAGGGCCGGCCCCACGACAGGAACAGGTCTCTGGCGCCTAGAAATAAGGCGGGCAATGAAACAAGAAAACAAAAAAAGAAGTAGTGCTCAGACAAGCCTGCTGCAGAAGTACTCGCGTGTCTCTGATTTTGAATCCCCGGTGAGGAACAAAGAGGAAGTTAACGGAAACGTATTAGTGGCAATACGCAGTGAGACTTGGTCGGGTTGGAATGATTGTTCATCACCATCGTTTTCGTCGGAAATTGATGGTGGCCCGGACGTTACTTCTATTCTATGCTGAGAAAAATGCAAAAAGAAACGGCGACGCGCCCTATGGGTGAACACGTGTCATCCGTGTTCAATTAGAAAGTCCGACTATTTAGGAACATTAATGAAACCATTCGGGAATAAGCGCCACCTCCAAGTTTCCACTACTTTACCCTTGTTCCTTGCCATTTTCGCGCACCTTGCAGAGAGCAAAATGAAGTGAATTCTGAAAACGCTTTCTTGTTGTTGGAATGGCAATCATGACGGATGAAAGTTCGCACTGTTTTCTTATTTTCCTTTTGCGAATTTCTCTCTACGGCACGCATTGGGAAGGACACGGAGACCTGCAACAATTTTGTAAGAGTTTGGATAATGCAAATAAATGCAAATACAAATAATGCAAATAAATGCACTTTGTCTGCGTTAAAGCATTAGTTTGCGTGTGTGCCGTACAACGCGTCACCAGTATGCTTGAAATAAGGCAGGCCAAAGCGACACGGGTAAAATCATGAACAAAACTTACAAGCTCTCCATTTAGAGTGGTACCGATCAATCATTGCTGCTGGTAACAAAAATTTTTCAACAAGTACACCACCTAGATACAGCGTGATGACTCTCGTTGAATAAGGGGAGCATCAGGGGCCCATCCATTGGATATAACGCAGATAGCTTCCCTGGTACGGTTGGGTGTTTTCCAATCCATTCGTCCAATAGGTTCCAATCTAGGTACTGTCGTAGATAAACGAAATGCCAACAGGAAAATTGGAACTGGCGCACACAAATTGCGACATTTCATTTCGTGCAAGAGAAATTGTCGCATGTCTTCAAACAGCAACAAAGTAAGCTAATGTAACTTTTCAAACATACCACAACCGAGTAATTACGTGATTTCCATGAACCACATTCATCAGTTTTTTGATGTTCGCTTTTCAAATGTTCATGACTGCAGCAATGCAGTGCCCTGAATGGTAAGCCAGCAGTTTATCCTCGAGGCAGCAGTATGCTCTTATGATGCGTGGCAGGCACGTCTTCTAAACAACGAAACTGTGAACTTGGAAAATTCAGGAGGGGGAGGGGGTTGGGGGGAGAGAATGGACGCAGTCAGTTCACAACAGAGATGCCTGAAAATCCTTCGGAGGGGCCTTCATCCTCTTCCACAAACAAGGAACATTGACAGGCTGATGATGATAATGTCTTCACTTACATTTTGCAGTTGTCATTTCCACTCTATGTTCGCATTACCGTGCCTCTTATTCTCATCGCAGATTTCTCCTCCGAAGCTATGCAGTGCTGTGTTCACCCGCATGAAACAGCTTAACAAGATGAATCGCAGAAAGTGACATGAACTCAGAGGGATGGCAGTGGAATACCTACTTATTCCATTGTTCCCCGGATGGTAATCTTCAGCCTTTATTAAAGGAGCCATGAAGAGAAAACAAAAGTTCGTTTTATTCGAAAGATTAGGTGTTTCATAGTACCCCAAGCGCTTTCCCGGAAGCAAATGATGCTTTATTCACTGAGAAATAAGGCAATTTAAGCCAAAATTTTAAATCTCCCGCTAAAATTGAACATTCCGTGACGTGTACAATGGCGTCATAGCGCCGGTCCATGAAACACATACTTAGTATGTCGACTCCATATAGCACCCACACGCGGGAGTCGATCGAGACGGCGGCCATTTTAAAAATACTAGTAAAACCTAGTGCACCCGCAGCCCTAGTCATGGAATCGCCTGATCCGGAGAACAAAACTCTCGCCGAGGAGCTCGGGCTTGCATTTAACAACCTCACACCACTAAAACGCTCAATGCTTCCAAGTGCACGAGCGGCAAGAGTTGTGGGATACGCGGTGGACAGGAAAGCGACCATTCCGCGATAGCCACAACAGACGAACGCCCAGCCGTCGGCACCGCTGCCTCGTCAGCCCCGTCGCGACGGACGAATATAGACTGGTACGTATGTGCCGTATTTTGATTACGGTTAATAATAGTTCAATTTCAGTAGCAGTATCACTTATGCCAGTTGGCCGGTGTCGTGTATGGAAAGCCGTTCGCGCGAGCTCTCTGCTTCGACCAGAAAGATACGAGCGTCAATGCGCGGTGTTTACGGCATTTGTTTCCCCAAGGTCAGAGCGATTTGACGAAGTCGGCGACGAGCGCCAGCATGTCCCAGGAGTGAGCTAACGTAAGGGTCCCTGCCGTAATCACTTCCTCGGAAATGAAGCGAGCACACTCGTACTTCCTTTAGCTCTCTTTCTCCTCCGTTTGCAAAGTTCACAAAACGTAGCCACTTGCTTCGCCTAGGTTCGTCGTTGGGCAGCACATGAAAGGAGATCTCCTCACAGGCGGGGATGTCGCACTCCCTCGACGATTTGCCCGTACTACATGGGCATTTCAAAACGCAGCAACGAAATTTCATTGTAAAGTACTCGAACAAACTGAAGTTTTCAGTGGTTGTAAACTGGAAACGAGCTCGTAACGACAGCAGCAAGCCAACACCATTCGAAACTTACGCGACGACTGGCACTATCTCGTCGCTTCTTGCTGTTCCTTACTCCCCTCGTTTCTATTTTTGCCTTTGCTGGTTGGCGATATGACGGCCAACCTCCTGTGAAGGGATTACGATACGAAGCAAGGTCGCGGCTGTGCGTGCTGGAACGGTTCGTTGGCCCCGAAGAGCCTCGAACCCGAAAATTCGTCTGCGCGACGGCGAGATGTCGAGCTCGGCCGGCGCCTAGTTTCGTACGCATTGGCGCACACGCTTGCGGGTTCGTTCGGACCTTCAACCGTTTACTCCACCGTTCTTTGTCATAAAAAGAATGTGCAGTATGTTTCACGGGCATTTAGCTCGCTATGCAAACTGTAAGCCCTGCCTAACATGCGTTTGCTTTTGCCGGCCTCCGCCAATCGCAGAGCATTCCCAAGTGACATCACAGGTTCTGTTGCGGAAAATGAGCTGGTGGGTCGCATGGTCATTTCCTTTTTTCCTAATTATGTAGCTTATTTGAGCGAAGTTTGCGTTATAAGTGGTGTCGTTATGGTTCTAACGAGGCAATCTTTCGAATGAACCAAACTTGTGTTTTCTCTTCATGGCTCCTTTAAGTAGTCTAAGGAGCCTCACCTTATTGTAGAATTGCCATAAACCATTGCGTCCTTTTGTGGAAGCGACAGACAACCTGCTAGCGGCTTTCTTCGTCGAGTATGACCCGGTGGGGCCGACCGACTTTCTCCGAATAATCCGGAAAGAACGGCACGGGTCCCGCCCGGTTGTTTTTGCATATAGGTTAAGTGAGGATGACGTCCCGAAAAATTGACAACTTGACGTATATACGCGAACGCTCGCTTCGTGCGTGTGCGTGCGTGTGTGCGTGCGTGCCCGCGTGTGTGTGTGCGTGTGCGTATGTGCGTGTGTGTGTGTGTGTCTGTGTGTGCGTGCGCGTGTGTGCGCATGAATGTGTGTGTGTGCGTGCATGTATGCGTGTGAGTGAGTGTGCGTGTGTTTCCTCCAGCTTCTTAGCATACTTTCTGCTATTGCTAGTGTCCCCGCTACTAGTAGGTTATGGGTTAGTTTAAATCCCCTGTAACCTGTCAAGTAAGAAAAACATTTTCTACAAAGATTCACAGAATTCTCTACTCATGCGTAGCAGTTTTATGCCGCTTTTGTAGAGTGCGAGTTCTTTACAGCCTGATATTTTGGTTTTGTAAATTCTGTAGCGCCAATTATCTTCATTCATGCTTTGATAACGATTACACGTGTTACTTCTGCAAATCTGCATTTTTGTGGGGATGCAGGGCGTAACGCGGTTCAGCGTTTTCAGTGATATTTTTGTTTTTTTAATATTCTGGCTTCTGGAAATCCTGTTCGACAAATTCGCTACTTTTTAGTGTTTTTCTTATTTTTGTTTTTCAAAATCTTGTTCTACCAATTATCTCGAACTACGGTATTATAACGATTAATGTGTACCTTTCCCCAAATCTGCATCATTGTAGAAATACAGGGCGGTGCACGCTTCGTCTTTAGCGCTATTTTTTATATTCTTGTTATTTATTGTTTTTTCAATATTGTGTTCGACCAATCATCTCTCTCTACGCTATTGTAACGATTAAATGCGGACCTTTTACGAGAAATGCATTATTGGGGGAATGCAGCGCGTGACGCGGTACTGGCTGTGGGGAGGGGCGGGGGAAGGAATTCGGCAAAGAATGCTACGCATTAAAAATATGCTGTTGACACTAGCACAACAGAATACGAATCTCAAGACAGACAGTAAGCTCAGCGAAAATTTCTAAGAAATCGAGTTGAACGGGGTAGTTCTTTTGACATAGCCAATAAATCCATAAATACTGTTACGGAGAGGAAGACATAAAAAAAAACCGAAGGTGTATTTAGCACACGTATTTACAGAGAAGCGAGCACAGTCTTGGCCGTGGCACGAACCACTTCTTCTTCTACTTCCAACGCCCCCTCGGTGCCCCAGCGTGCCCATCGTCTTCTTTTTAGCTGAGCCCCAGCACATAGTCGCAAATGCTTGGGGCTATGTATCAACTTCCCATTTTTCAGGTGTTGACACACACTGTGACAACATGTTTTCGAAATAGGTAACCTCACAAGACCGCATATTTAGCAGCAGTGGTTTCTTGATGGTATGCAGATGAATAATTTTAAATGAGAAAAAAACTGAAAGCAAAGCCTTTTGGAATCCTAAGCGGTCCAGCATTCTACATCGAAGAGGGAGAGAGAGAGCGAGATTAAACCTTTATTTCTGGAAACTCGGGGAGGGCAAAGGAGGATATTAAAGAAAGCGGGCAAGGGCGGCCGTCCAATTTGATAGGGCACGTGTCACGGCCGCTGACGTAGCCCGCTGTACCAGTGCCGCATGGGCCCTTCAGCGGATTACAAATAGGGGAACAGCGCAAAATCAGACAAAACATAAGAAGAAGAAGGTGACAAACACAGCACTCGTGCTTGTCACCTTCTTCTTCTTGTGTTTTGTCTTAGTTTGCGCTGTTCCCCTATTTGTAATCATGCACCAACTTGCCCAAGCCTTAACCCTTCAGCGGGCCGCCACGCTGCACGCACTCCCACGGCGTGTGGGGTGGCGGGTTAGTTGGGCCCTGCCATAGCAGAGTGTTATTTATAAAGAGTGGCAGTGTTTGCAGGTTAGGGAGTTGGTGGTCGGAGATATGTGGTGTAGATGTTGGTGGTCGCAGAAGGTGTTAGTCTGTGGGAGGTGACGGATCCGTTCTCTGGCGATGGGAAAGGGTGGGCGAGGTGCGGGTGGAAGAGGCGGGACTGACGGTAGTGGGATAGTATATCGGCGTAGGCGGAGGGTAAAAGTAGGAGGGTAGGCGAATCTGTTGCTTGGTGAAAGTCTGTATACCAGACACCTCCACCAGACTTACACGAGACACCACCAGACACTTACACCAGACACCCATGGTATCTTGTATAAGTTTTCTATACAAAAAGGTGCCAAAAGGGGGACACAAATTCCACGCAAATATTTACCGCTTGCCTGCGGGATGTTTTCAGAAAGCTTAAGTGGAGAAAACCGGCATGCGAAGCAATGTGGAATATCTGAGCCACTTAAAGTTTGCAGACGACATTGTCTTGTGGATTCAAAACAACCGGAAAATTGCAGCGCATGCTTTTCCAATTGTGCTCGGAAAGTAAGGTTGCAGGATAAAAATAAGCACGAAAAAATCCAAGGTAATATGCCAAGGAACGTGACTTCAGAAAAGGTAGCGAAGTCTTAGTAACAGGAAGATATTGCGACTATTTGACTATTTTGGCCAAGTCATAGGTGCTGATCCCAACTATGAAAATGAACTTTTCTGCGGAATAAGCATGG
Organism: Haemaphysalis longicornis; assembly: GCF_048455015.1. Taxonomy (NCBI): domain Eukaryota; kingdom Metazoa; phylum Arthropoda; class Arachnida; order Ixodida; family Ixodidae; genus Haemaphysalis; species Haemaphysalis longicornis. Next base: position 38,429,012 of record NW_027526460.1, read on the forward strand.
GGTGGGCTGCCTTTGGTAGAAACTCCGATATCCTGACTGGTAAGTTTCCTCTGTCACTCAAAATGTTGGTATTTAAGCAATGCGTTCTTCGAGTAATGACATACGGGCAGAAACTAGGTGTCTCACTAAATGACTTGAAAGGAAACTTAGATCGACCGTCCGCGCTATGAAAAGGAGAATACTAGGGGTCATCGCCGAGGGATAAGAAATGGGTCGCGTGGATTAGGCAACCAACTCAGGTGGACGACATTCTAGTTCAAATTAAGCGAAGGAAATTGGCATGGGCGGGTTTTTCCCCATGCGCATGGGGAAAAACAGCTGGACCAACCGTTTCACGGAGTGGCTCGGGTTCGGGTTCAGTTCCGGCAAAAGCATCGGTTCGGTTCCGGTTTTCGTTTTGATTGGGTTCTGGTGCGGCACCTTTCTTTTTTTTTTTTTTCCCCACCCTGAACTGCCTGCACGCTCAGTTTCTAAAACGTAGAAATACTGAAGGGGGTCGCGGGACCCGTCCAGACGTCGTGCGACGGGCACGTCAACAGAGGCAACAGAGTCTACAGAGGCTTCGAATGCACGCCTCGGTAGCAGCGCCGGCAACCGAGCGAATACGCCACCACCACAGTCACGTGCTTTTTAGTTCTCTGCTCTGTAGCTGTAGAGACGGATCGACTGCGGAAAAAATTACCCACATGTCTCATCTGCTGCTCACGTAATGGTAAAGGTTTCATGGAGAAAACGCTGTTGGTTCAACAGCTACAGAGTGGGACAAGTTGTATTTTTCTAATGTTTAAGCTGAGACCTCTGAACTCAATCGGTACTAACGTGGAGCCCTGAGGAATCGAAATGCATGCACAAAAAGGAACCGGTTAAGCACTCACGCTTGCAGCCTGCGCGCACGCGTTTACACGCACGCACACAAAAGGGGAAATGAGAACAGGACCACAGGGTAAAGCGTTGTCCATGCAAGTAGCACAAAGAGTAAAGTTAAAAGGCGTGAGAAGAGCTGCAGTAAATGGCATTCCGCCTGTTAGGAGTCTGCCATGAACGGAAGTTCGCCTCACAGAGGCCCTATCCTGGGCTCAGCAGACCCACGCATAAACGGGGAGCAGCAGTGCTTAGCGTCGCTTCCCCGAGCTGCCTATCTCCTTCCGTATCTCCCAACGCCCCGCTGCACACTGACTTCCTCTGGACATTGCATGGCGCGGTATTTATGTGCCAGACACGAAAGGTACATTCCAGCTCCCGAGGGTGATCATCAAGAGAAGAAACAAAAAGAAAACGACGCACTTGCACTATACGGATCTACGAAAAATGGCGAAACGCGGGGGATCGGACTTGTGTGTGCGCGGTGCGCGGTTTCGGATTGCCAGAACGTGTCCCCGTTTGATGAGGGCCGTTATACACCGGCTGATCGCCTGGCCGACTTGCGCCATCAATGCGTAAAGCCTGTAGAGCGCGGCGGAAAGAAACTTTCTCTGGATCACTTCGGATTTCACGTATATGAATCGCTTAGTTGAGCGCCTGTCACGGGTGTTTACTTCCGCTTATAGAAACGACGGCGCCTTCTACATCCTCTCCATGGACGTTCGTTATCTCAAGTAAGGCCTAAAAATATTTAGCGCATACATTTCACACCGCAGCTCTTTACTGCGTTCTCCTGCGGTTTCTCGTTGTCCGTCGCCTACGGCCTCGTAACCAAAAAAAAAAAAAAAACGGAGTGGACACACAGGATAGACGAGATAGGGTGAGCAGGAAAGCGGAGAAGGAAAGTGTGGAGAAAGTATGAGAGGGAGGTCGGTATGCAGTGTCTGTGCGTAACATGCTCGGCGGCCGCCAGATAATGCCAGAATAGCGCGTGCTGTCGTGCGTTCGCTGATCACTCGATTACTTTCTGAGACGCAGCAGCTATGCGCCTTCACCCAAAAGACTGCAGCTCACGCTGCGATCAAATTTCGCATGAGGGAGTATTGTAATCGTCAGCCAATTTATTGCGACTCCTGTGCTCTTGGTTTGTATCTTAAGTTACACTAAGAAAGCCTGACATTTCTCATCGAACGCGAAAAATGACCGTTGTCGTCGGCGCCACCAAGAATCATAACAAATTCACGTGACCTCGGCGGCGGGAACTGCGCATTGGAGCAGCGCGGTGGTGCTCTGGCGCCGTCGCACAGCTTTCACATTTCACACGTAAACAGTCATAAGTTTCTCCACAGAATTTTATTTTTTTTAGTTAATCGGGTCCACCCCACTCCAGTAGACGACAAAATAAGAAAAAGTACTCCTCAATCAAGGTGGTTTCGAATGGATAAAGAGTAATGAGTGAAGTGCGCTAGGGAAAACAAAGCGAGCCTTGAGAAAGACTGACACGGGGCAGGAGAACGCGGTAAAGATCTTTCGGAAGCGCCGGCTACCGCTTCAAGCCAACAAGGGGTTGCATCTGCCAGCTATTTGTCAGAGCTTGGCGTGTAGGGGAGTGTTTGTTTTTTTCTTTCTTCCTTTGCCGTTATCTCCGGCCAAAATTCTTTGCACGCTGCCTTCTGAGTCTGAAGAGTTCTTGCGAACTCTTTGGACCTCTTTTTTTCAGCATGCCCAGATGTTCTCATCAGGCTTTAATCTTTCTGTTGCTGTATCTTCACCAATGGCTCACTTAGACATGAAGAATGACTTGTGCGTTCCTGCCTCGCCGCCACTCCTAAGCACCCATTCTCACGTCCTACTCTAGGTTGGAGAGCGGGGCATGGAGCTTTGCTCAGCTCTGCGGCAACCGGGTGCCAAGCCTTTGCACACAAGACGTCCGTTGGTGTCACTACACAGAAGCACATTTAGTTCTTTATCTACATTTTGCTACCTCGCGACCATGGGTACTTTTCTAACGAACAATTTCTAAAATGAACAGACCGCCTGCTGAATGCATAAGTCGTGTTGACAAAGTATAGCTTCCTTGTCACCAAGAAAAAACACCAAGCAGAGAGAGAGAAAAAAAAAACCTTTGAAGAAAGAAAGCTGAATTAGCAGCTGCCAGAGCGGCACTCCTTTACATAAGCGGAAATCCTCTTCGGCGGTGGGTAATTCTTTCAGATTTCCGACCAGCCTTGCAACTACTAAATAAGACGCCTGATTGCCGCAACCAACCTATCTAGTATATGAATGAAATATACAAAAGTGCAGTGCGCGAAGGACGTGAAATGTGCCTTCAGTGGCTACTAGGTCATTCAGGTATAACGGGTAACATCGTATCTGACGCGGCCGCCAGAGAAGCCCACGACATAAATTACACCGCTGGAGTCCCGTTTTCCAACGAGGGTAGCAAAGCAGCTCCATTTGACCTGTAGGATAGAAACTCCGCCTGCTGGCTTGGCAGGATCCCCTGAGAAGGTATGCTCCTCTCTACGTAATAGACCCTAAGTGCGATTTCCGGCATCTGCGGGGTCTGCCCAAGCGCACTGACGGCGTGCTACACTGGCTGCGGCTTAACGTTGCATACACCCGAAGCTCTGGACTGCGTACAGTCGCCATTGTGTCCAGTGTGCTCTCCTACTAAAAACATTACGCACATTTTAAGCTGCTGCCCGCGATATGCTAGTCAACGGGCAACAACATCAAAGGCACTTGTGCGACTCCGACGTGGAGGTCCTCTAGGAGAACTTTTGCACATCCTTGGACCCTGGCGAAATCATGACGAGGTAGTGTTGGGAACAAAAACTCTGCTTACTTTTCTTGAACAAACAGGGCTAGAAGAGGTCCTGTGAACCCTCTGAACATATACACTTTATATATGTGGACATCTCTCTCCCCCAACCTTATTTTATTTTCATTTTCTCTCTCTCTCCTTCCCCCAGTCAACCCACTGTATTCACCCCCATCTGGAGTGCCAAGCCCTACTGTTAGTGGGTCGGACCAATTCATCACCCACTAGCATTCTTTCCTATGTACCCCCCTTACTCTACGCTCCGTAGTAGAGCCTGTAAGGTATTTTTAAATAAAAATAAAAACTCAGTGGCGGTGGAAGATGTTCTTTGGCTGAGCTTTTCTTTTATGGACCATCCCTTTGACGGAATCCATATGCCGATTGCCGAAGAGGCCGAAGTCACAGATTCATGCGTGCACGCTTGGATGTGGTCAGGATAACGGGTGCGGATATGCTCCAGCACAAAATATGTCAAGGGCGATGCGGGCATACATGACTTTTTTCCTATTCTAGGTGCATTGGTGCACACGGCCGATGCAGCATACAACCACGGTGTGGTAGCGGGCAGCTTCGGTCGGAGGTAATTAGACGGCAGGACGTGCACCACGCGAGATGCACAAGCAGCAGCCAGCGGATGAGCGAAGCATCGGGAAAAATTCCGAAGGCCAGTACGGAGCAATTCTTGTGAACGGGGAATGGTCGCAGAAAAGCACCTTGCCTCACATAAGGTTCATATCGCGAGGTGCATTTTGGAAGGCCCAGACTGCCCTTGAATGAGATTTGAAAACCTCCTGTGTCAAATGCCTCGCTACGAGTGGTACAAAACAACCAAGATTCGGGAATGCCAAGCGTTTTTTCGCGATTCCTGCCATCCTCACCTCTGAGTCAACTGATTACGTCTCTGGAGAGGGCTGCTGAATTACGGTTTGGTTGTTGTGAAATGAAAAAAAAAACAAGAAAAAAAATAAAACTACACTCTTGAATGTCTTTTGTGAAACTTAAGCAGCACTTTTAAAGGGGTGAATACAGGAAGATAAAGCACGCTGCCTGCCGTGTGTCGTCGCCTTCTTTTACACGTGCCGTGAAACGCGGTGCTTAAGTTTTAATGACCCAGCACAAACTCGCTCGCTTCCATTCTGTACTCGTTTTTTCTCCTTCAGTATTTCATATTCTAGGATTTTTTTCGGCTACGGTATAATTACGGAGCGAAATGATTGCAGCTCACCTGCTCTGTATACACTGACACTTTCAGTTGTTCTTGCCGTACTTATACGTCTTCGCTAAGCCAGAAGAGAAAAAAAACATATATTTCCTGCAGAATGACTGCGTATCTGCCTCAGAAAAATTTGTACGCATTATTTTAAGCCAAATTGAGTTCACACACCCTGTCCCCAGTAACACTTACAGTATGTGTATTTATGTGTGTATGTGTATATATATATATATATATATATATATATATATATATATATATATATATCAAGGTTGCAGTCGTCATTGCCAGTGCTATTCGGCTTTTTTTCGAAATATATAATAGGGCCGAATGACGTGTGCTTGTCACGTTTCTTTGATTCATTGATAAATAAGCGAAAATATAAGTCGAGAAAAAATCCGCCGTTTTCCGGGAGCGGGACGGCGGATTTTTTCTCGACTTATATTTTCGCTTATTTATCAATGAATCAAAGAAACGTGACAAGCACACGTCATTCGGCCCTATTATATATTTCGAAAAAAAGCCGAATAGCACTGGCAATGACGACTGCAACCTTGATATGTATCTTTACCGAGTCCCTCGTCCCGTATCTCTCTGTATATATATATATATATATATATATATATATATATATATATATATATATGACTAGACCTTATCTGTTTTCCCGAGACGTCGTCTCCAGGGACAAAGAGGGCAGTGCAGTTGAATGCCTGAACTTGTCAAGCATTTCGTGCTTCCTTTCAAAAGCGCTGAAGTAAATAATAAATCTAGTTTTCGTCCCATTGTTCGCATAAGAATGTTCGAGTCGTCCTAATCTCTTAATTTCCGCTCAAACCTTCGTTTGTCTCTTTAAAAAGTAACATTTTCCAGACTCTCTTAAACCATCGGGTTAACGAAAATTATGATGCATGGTGATACTGCGCGTCTTTTTTTTTTTTTTTTTCACTTGTAATCATAGTGCAGATACTATTCGTTCAAAAAGACCACCATTTCCAATTAAAAAGGATGAGCGCGTTCCTCGAGCGATGTTCAGTTCTTTCTTCCTAATAAAGACTCAATGAATTCTTCAATGAAATGTGCGGGCTCTTAGGCTTGCAACTTTGCATTTAGATCCGTTTATCTGCAGAAGCAGTAATTACGAGATCCTTCGATTTAATTTAACTCTTGTTTAGTTCGTACATGCACTTGAAAGGGGAAAGCAATCTTTGCAGAAAAATGCACCGCTTTTCAGTATGTTTTTTGCAAGGGTGGTGTAACATTCGTAAATGTTTAAGCATATTTTGTTTGTTTTGTGCTTTCGTTGGTTTCGCTTTTGCAAGAGCCAAAGACAGAAGAAAAGCCTTCATTAGAGAACCACATTTTTTGCAGCCCATTAGAAGTTAAAGGATTTGGAACGTGGAGAATAAAATTCATGTTTCGTAATGTTGAGCATGCAATCTGCGATACGAGTAATTCTGTAAGCAATTTTTAACGGTAAAAAGCATAATAAGAATGCTCCTAGTCAAATACTTCAGTTATGTAGGTTCGAAAGAGCTCAGTGCTTTTTTATACCAACTGCCTATGCCTGCACTCATTAAAAATATGCACACTGAACCTATGATCAAAAGAATGCCGAGCAATGTTTGTTCTTTCTTAGAATGACAGGCAGCTGTCACTGGCTGCACGAAAGAAAGATGAACATGAATCTTCTCCGGCCGTACAACTGTATAGTGGTGTTAAGCGGGATTTCCCACTGAACACAAACCCCCTACGGCGAGAATAAATGTGTTGATTTCAGTTCAGTGTAGCTTCAGTTTATCTTCAGTTTATCAGGCAAGCAAATTAATTACATCATGTTAGGATACAGAAGGGGGTACCACAGTCAAGGACACTGCAGGTGGGACCCCTGGTGATTAGGCACAGTCGCTTAACAGAAATAAATACCTCAGGATTATACCATTGAGGAATAAATAGCTAAGTTACGAAATATCAAAGCAGCGCTAATAGCAAAGCAGCGCTAAAGCAGCGTAAGGGAAAAGCAGGAGTAAAGAAATGCTTACTATTATGATTACGACGACAGGTTTTTATCGTCAAACAAACAAATTCTTTGAACTTATCGCAGCGCGAAAGCCGTAAGTCTAAGTGTTTACACGTGTTTAGAATATGGTGGTCCACATAGTGTCCCAAAAAAGTTTGAAGTTGCGCTAGCCAGGAAGCGCAAGCCCATGATCGCTCGCGAGGATAGGGAAACAGCAGTGCAAAAGGAACGTCCGAAGCGGACTCTGAAAAAGGGCGGCGCAGTGCAGGGGGGGGAGGGGGGGAAGGGAAAACAGAGCCAAAGAAATGTAAGTTTCTGCAGCGCTTGCAATAGGAGCCGCCTGGGGCAGTGCAGGTGAACAATGCGAACAAGGTGCCCCTGGCGATGGCTAGCGAGTGGAACGGGATTCGTAAGAGCTGTTCGGGGGGTGGAGACGGCGCTGCCGCAAAGGCCAACGGGAAGTTCAGGAGCGGATCACCAGAAGGTCCAACCACTTGACTTTCGCCTTCACATTCTCAAAAAGTTCTACGCATCCGCCGTAATTTTTTTCCCGAAATCTTCGCTCTTTTCTTTCTTTGCGTGCGTCTGTCTTCACAGGTGTGGATAATTGGTGACCTTGACGAGGACGTGCGCATGAAGCTGAATTCTTCCCTAATGTGCATATGATTTGAGCATCCCACTTAACGAAGGTATGGAACGTGCATACGACCACCGTATATAAACAGCGCTTAAAAAGAGATAGGGAAAGTAAGAACAGCTAAAACAGTAGTTGTTGCGGTCGCTTTTCACTTGTGTTGTTTATCTGCTTCCCTCTACTTCCAATTTCCTAAAATGGTTTTGGATAAAATCAGCTGCAAGAATTAGCAACAGGAAAGATATTGTTTATTTATGTGGGGAACGAAACCTTAAGAACGCTGCCTTATCGTGTTTTTTTTTGTCTAGTCACCCCAAATCCCATTGTTCTTACAAAAAAAAAAAAAAAAAACTAATGTATAGTACATTTAAATTGTCACTAAATGGGATGGAAATAGATTCTCATATTCCCGGATATTCCCTCAGGAATTAAAGGTGTCAGAGGCAGTTCCCCTTAAAATAGCAAAAAAAAAATTGAAATAACAAGAAAATTAACAAGAAATTAACAAAAAAAAAACTGGCGAAGCTTCCACCTTTGATGGTTATACATAGCTGAAATGGAGATAATTGCTCCAACAGAATAAATAAAAACGAGAAAATAGGAAAAATATAGGAAACATCGGAAATATTGAAAATGCGAACCGTGCAACGCCCTGCATTTCCACAAAAATGCAGATTTCGCGGAAGTTCTCCATTTTATTGTTATAATAGCGTAACTGTGCGAACAGAGTTTTGAGAGCCAAAAAATAAAAAAAAGTACTTTAAGAAATTGGTCGAGGCTCGCACTAAGTTGCTGAAGGCTTGAATCATAGCTAAGTTGCGGGATTTTTTTCTGAGAGAGCACTGCAGGACGCATCACCACGCATCTGTACGAATTTGAACTTGTTTAGTTGCATGTTCCGTCGTCGCTTTCCAGGTCATCGTCATATGCATCAATATCGTCGTCTTCCTCGTGCCAAGCATTGCATGCGCGGTAGCGCTTGACGAAAGCTGAGGCGCAGCGGCGGCACATACGAGCACGACGCATGCGCGGAGTTCCTGGAGACGCGTCGAGGTTCCGTATGGTTCCGTTTGGTTCCGTGGAGCAGGTGTTACGCCCGCTGTGCCCTTGTTGGTTGCTAGGCAACGCGACGCGCTCCACGGGGTTTTCTCCAGTTTCCTTTTTAAGTGCAGAGCACTTTAGGCGCTCGCCTTGTCGTCCTAGCTCGCTCGCTGGAACCAAGCATATCGCCACGGCGTTACGGTGTAGCCTGTCACGATCCCTTCACCGCGGCGTAACCCAGAGGCTTCGAAAGCCAAGCGGTTTATATAGTCATAAGCGCTCAAGACTCGTGAACCGCTGGCGCTTAGCAGTGGCCTAGCTCGGCTATGCCAGGATATATATGTAGCGTGAGATAAGGTTCAGCTGGTTATTCTTAGCTTTCCAGGTTGTCTAGGATTAGCTGATTATCATGCTTACTGCTGCTTCTCATCCAATTCAAATCCAATCCAAATTCAATCCGAATCCAATCCAAATCCAATCAAAGTCAATCCAATCCAATGTAACCCAATCTAATCCAATCTTCGCGCCTGCGCAGCACGGCTTTCCAGGAGCAACGCGAAACTGGTCAACCTCGAACAGAACTCGGGGGATCATCATCATCACCCTGCTCCGGCGGACGTGTCTTCATCGAGCTCCTTATTCTTCAATGAATTTCGGCGGTTATTATGCCAACGAACCGCTGAAGACCTCACCAACGCAAGGAGAAGCCTGTCCGATCACCACCACTGCAAACGTTTCTTCGGTGAGTGGTTTTGACGGCACTTTTTCTGAAAACCACGCCGCCGCTTGGCTAGGCCTAACCGGCTATGCCAAGCTGCGCAGCGGCAGAGGCGGCTAGTGACATGCCAGTAACCTGCGGCAACATGGAAATTGTTGAAGGAGAGGAAATTTCCGAAGAGGAGGCCCGCCTCCCGGGATGGAAGCAGCAAACGCGTAAAAAGAAGTGCGAGTTTGAAGAAAATGGCAGAGCCGCTTCTACAATGAGCTCCGGCAGGGACCCGCCGCGCCGCAACGGCAACCCCACAGGCACTCTCAAACGCCTAACGACCGAAGCCAGGCTCCCGAAACTACCTGCGGACCATTTTCGGGTCATCGTCCGCCCGAGGGATGGAATCGATGTAAAGAAAATGGATAAAGTGACCTTCATGAAGGCGACCGCTAAGGCCACCGGCGTATCACACGAGCAAGGAAAGCACGACATGCTCTGCCCGAATTACGGGCAGAACATTTACATCATATCGACACCAAGGATGGAGAACGCCAAGGCGTACGTGCAGCTAAAGCAACTTCAGATTGGGGGAAAGACTTACAGAGCGGCGGCATACCTGGCCGCCCAGGAAAATACATGCAAAGGAGTCGTGCGAGAAGTGGGCTTAATGCACACGGACGAAGACCTTGAGAAAATGTTCTTAAACGAGAGGAACCCCACGATACTGGATGCGAAAAGAATCAAGAACTCGAAGACGGTGGTCCTGCTCTTCAATGGAATGAAGGTGCCACGATATGTATTAATGGGCAACTGCCTGGTGCAATGCTCGCTATTCCGAAGACAACACGACGTGTGCTACGCGTGCGGGAAGGCGGGCCATCGGGCCGATGTGTGCATCAACCCCATTGGTAATGCCTGCAAGCACTGCGGTACGCAAAACCCACAGGACGACCACCAATGCACACCGACATGTAGTCTATGCGGAGGGGCGCACGCCACCGGAGACAAAAGGTGTAAGAAGAGATTTCAAGTCCCCTACATTGTGCGACAACGCCGCAGGCAGCGCAGCTGGGAGCGGCGCCACCAGATAGATACACGTGACCAGGTGTTCAAAGGCGAAACAAAACTAACAAGAGACCGCTCCGAGACGCCGCATAGTCACAGGCGCCGCAGCTCCCAACGCAGTCCCAGCGCGAGCGCCGCAGCTGGCCTTCGAAGAGGGCGCTCGCAATCGCGCCAAGGTCACCGCGCCGAAGCCCCGCACCCAAGGAAGAGCCGCTCGCGATCCAAGCGCCGCCGCAGCTCCGTGCGGTGGAGGAGCCCAGGGAACCAGGGACCCGCCGCGGCCCAGGGACCCTGCCGACCGGCCGCGAGGAGGACTGGTGAGGCGAGGCCGCTCAAGGATCCCGCCCGGGAGAACGAGAGCAGGGACAACAGGACCTGGGCTGACAGAGCAGCGGATGCGAGAGCGGACAAACCACCCATGGACGGGGAAGAGAAACAGGTAACGCATGCGGCTTTGCCAGAGCATGTAACAGCGCAAATCAAAGGCATGGAGACAATGCTCCAAACGCTAATGAGACAAATTGAGGAACTTAAGCAGGACAACAAAGAAATTAGGGCGGAGATCGCAGAAATGAAACGTAAACAAACCGAAGAACCAAGAGATTACAGTAAAGACAGGAAAGTCGCTAGACGCCGATTAAACAATGGCGAGACAGAAGAGAAAGAGGAGGAATCATTCACGGAAATCCTAGCAGCAATTAACAGACGACTTGACAAAATTGAGGAAAACATTACGAAACAAGGGGAGGAGATTCCAGCACTTCACAGACGTCAATCAGCAATAGAGGGCGCTATGGCAAATTACAACCTCAGAATCAGAGAGGAATCTAGACATACTGAACATAGGGGCATCACCGATCACACGTACAATGGCACCCAAAACTAAGGAGTTCATTATATGGCAGTGGAATTGTGCGAGCTTTAAGCAAAGAAAAGAAGTCCTTAAGCAATACATACAAGCACAGAAGAAGAAACCGCAGGTGATCCTGCTCCAGGAAACACTAGAAGAAAAATGCGATTTCCCGGGATACAGAACGGCCAGCAAACGTGAGCAAGATCATCGAGGTATAGCTACGCTAATCAGCAAGCAATGTTCCTACGTTGAACATCAGATCCAACTGAGAAGCAAAAAATTAGAAGCCCTATTAATTGAAATCATCCCAAATCGAGAATGGAACGCAAGAATATACGTACTCAACGTATACAGCCCACCCTCGGACTACCAGCAGACCTTCGCGGAGGTCCTACACAAGGTAGTGGCAGTTTCCAAACACGCCCCGCTGATCGTCGCCGGCGACTTCAACGCGAAGCACGAAGCCTGGGGCTATTCGAGACAGGCCAACACAAGGAAGGGAACCGGACTACTACAAGCCACAATCAACCACTCACTAACTCTAATCACCGACCCCAACTTCCCGACTAGGCTGGGTAACTCGGTAGAGCGCAACACGACCCCGGACTTAACATTTGTCCGGAACAGCCGGAATGCCACATGGGTCAACCTGCAGGAGAATCTGGGCAGTGACCACATAATACTCCAAACAAAGATAGAAGCAGAAACTGCCAACCCCGGTACCAGGAAGCACAAAATCATAGACTGGGACGCCTTCAGAAAAAGACGCAAAGATGACAAGCGGGAAGTCAATACCTTCACCGAATTCATCAGGATCATAAAAAACGATGTCAAAGCGGTCACTAAAGAAATTGAAGCACCGGCGGAGTACGAAGCGATGGACAATAAATTAGCGCACCTGCTAGAAGCCAAAAACGCGCTCAGAAAGAGGTGGGAAACGCAGAAGCTCAATAGGAGACTTCGCAAGAAAATCGCGCTCCTCAACAAACAAATAGAAAAGTATGCAAGGGAACTTAACCAGCAGAAGTGGAATGAAATATGCACACAACTGGACGGCCGTATGAGAGCGGGGGGGAGATGGAATCTCCTCAAACTTCTCATCGACGGTACGCAAACCAAGAGCAATCAACAGATATCGATCGACAGGATCCTACATCAACAGCGCGAGAAAGGTCTAACAGACGACGACATCCTAGAAGAACTAGCAAATACCTACCTCCCCCTTGGGACAAGCGGAGAAGAGGACTACCCGGAGTACAAGGGCGAAGCGAACCCCGGTCTGGACGAGCCGATCTCGGAACAAGAGGTCTGGGAAGCCCTGCAAAACCTAAACTGCAGATCGGCCCCGGGACCCGATGGGATCACCAACACGCTCCTCCACAACCTGGATGCTAAGTCAGTAAGAACGCTGACGAATGCGGCCAACCAGGCATGGGAAACTGGACAAGTTCCTGATGAGTGGAAAACGGCATCAGTGATACTGATCCCCAAACCCGGCAAACCTCTGGGCCCCAACAACATGCGACCCATATCCCTTACTTCCTGCATTGGAAAGGTACTCGAGCACGTCGTACAAAACAGAGTATCGGACTACATCGAGAAACACGATGTCTTCAAGCACAACATGGTGGGTTTCCGGCCTGGGTTATCGACCCAGGACGTGATGCTAATGCTGCGCCACCAGATACTGAACAACTACTCCAAAGACGTGAGAGGCGTCCTAGCACTCGACGTAACCAAGGCATTCGACACTGTTAAGCACAAATTCATACTTGAAGCCATTTCCAAAGAGAACCTGGGGGCGAAATTCCATTCGTACATTAAGTCGTTCCTCAGAGACCGGAAAGCAACAATCAAGATCGGACTCCTCCAATCACGAGAATTCAAGCTGGGGCCGCAAGGAACACCCCAAGGAGCCGTCTTGTCTCCCTTGCTATTTAACCTCACCATGAAAGGACTGTCAGACAGATTAAGTACAATTAAAGGAATCAACCACGCCGTCTATGCAGACGACATCACGGTATGGAGTCTTGGAGGATCAGAAGCAGAAACCGAACACGCCCTGCAGACTGCGCTCGAGACAACGGAGAGCTACATCCGTGACTCGGGTCTCCAGCTGTCGCCGGAGAAATCGGAACTGCTCCTGTACAGGTCTAACAGGAAGGGCGGTAGAGGTCAACCACCCCCTAACCAAATGAACATAAGAATCGAAACGCAATACGGGCAAACCATCCCCACAGTAGACACACTGAGGGTCCTCGGGCTAATGATACAATCCCGAGGACAGAATAAAAGAACTATAGAAAAGCTCGCCAAGAAATCGGAAGACACAATCCGACTCATCGCACGAGTATCGAACAGACGAGGGGGCTTAACGGAAGACAACCTCCTAAGACTTTACAACGCCTTCCTAATGAGTCACGTACACTACGTCGCAGCAGCGGTAGACTGGGCCAAAACCGAGGTGGTCAAAGTCGACACGCTCATTAGGAAATGCGTCAAGAGGGTACTTGGTCTCCCTATTAGTGCCAGCACTGAAAAGGTTGAAAGACTGGGTGTACACAACAAACTAACGGAGATCATCGAGGCACAAAGGGAAGCCCAAAAGCAAAGACTCTTAACTACGAGAGCAGGGAGGGCCATACTCCTCACCACGGGGCACATCCCCGAAGATTTTGAAGCATACCAAGTAAAACTCGATGGGAAAACCAGGGAGACCTTCGAAACCAGGCCCATCCCTCGCAACATACACCCGCAATTCAACGAAGGCAGGAGGGCGGCCAGGGCCAAGGCGCTACTGAAAATTGCACAAGAAGGGCGGCGAACGTCGACGTTCGTGGATGCAGCACGATACGGCCGTTCCAGTAAATACGTGGCGGTCGTGACCGACCCTGCTGGCAAACTACTGAACGCAACATCCGTAGTTACACACAAACCCGCTATCGCAGAACAAGTGGCGATTGCCCTGGCTATGGCCGACCCTTCGAGACCGAACATCTACTCGGACTCAAGGGCAGCAGTCCGTGCGTTCCTCAAAGGAACGATAGCCAAGGAAGCAGCGCGAATCATTAACAACAGAAGCGAGGACTGCTATCACTGCATTACGTGGTTCCCTGCCCACATGGGACATGAAATACATGAGAACATTCCCAACGCCAACGAGATGGCCCACGACTGCGCGCGTGAAATCACCCGCCGCGGCAGCGTAGGACGCTCGACGACCAGCGACTGGGAAGAGTATAGAGATCCGCTACAAACTTTCAACGAGATCACGGCACACTACAAGCTAGAGAGAAAGAAATACCCAGCCCCGCACACCAAGCTTCAGCGATCACAATCCACTGCCTTTAGAATGCTCCAAACGGGTACATTCCCCTCGAGAAGCGTATTTAGCCACTTCGCACACGACATCCAACCGCACTGCACAAAATGTAGTAGCACCACATGCTCGTTAAACCACATGCTCTGGCAATGCCCTGCGTTACCGCGCGGTGACTTTATAACAGAAGAAGAGTGGGAAGAAGCCCTACAAAGTGAAGAGTACATGACTCAACTCCGGGCTGTCCAGATTGCTTGCGAGAGAGCGGAGGAACAAGGACTTCCGCCCCCTGCGCAAGTGCGGCCCGCATCCGCAGGACGCAGTCACTAAGACTGCCACGGATTTTCTGGACCTCAATAAAGTTCTCTGTCTGTCTGTCTGTCTGTCGAACAGAACTCCCGCTGGCGCAGTTTCAGGCAGGGGGCGCGCGAGCACTGCGAAGCGGGAAATTTGATTTGCATGGGGTGGTAGCCGTAAGCGGATAACGGCGGTACAGCCCATTAAGACGAATCATTGCTCTGCTCTTCCGACAGCTTTCACATTGAGTGGAACGGCTTTTTTTTTTTTTTTTTTTTCTAAAGCCACTGCACGTGCTGGGGACGGTCGGCGGTCGCCGCGACGCACGCACTCACGAGGGCTCGGCATTTTCTTGGTATTTTACACATCACACGTTACGCGTTACGCGCCACTCATCACGGCCAGTTGTAACAGCTCCGCTCTTTAAAAAAAAACAGGAAAAGCAGCAATGTGAGCCGCTAAATGAAGCGCATCTGCTTGAAGGTTTCATAAAATGTCCGGTCAAGCTTGCCAGGCCTTTTCCGGACAAACGTAGCCGCAACATTTCCGCAGTATAAATATTAGTCCCCGCTTGTGTGCTTGGCAGGAACTTAAAGATTAGATGGAATGAACATGCGCTGGGTTGGGGGCGGATGGTCAAAAAAGAAAAAAAGGATACTACCTTGGCACCTACGCTTTCTCTTAATATGTGAGAATCTGTGAGCGTAACTTCTCGCTGATTGGTGTCACCGACCTGATGATGATGGTTTGATTTTATTGGCGCAAGGCCGACATGGGCAAAGAGCGCCAAACACAAAGTGATTTGATGAGGTGAGAACAAGAAATAAAATCAGTTAAAAGCTATGAGCACGGCTGGTATAAAGGGCCAGGGTGAAGAACAAGAGTGGTTAAAAAATAAATAAGGTGGCTGGTGTATAGGACCAGGGGTAAAACTATGGGTGGTATGAGATGAGTTGTAAAAAGTGAACTTCTGATAGGAACTGAAAGGTGCGTTGAACAGAAAACATGGCATCGTCTCCTAAGAAGTATGACGGGTGTGGTGGAATATGTCGTGTGTGTAGTTGAGGAAAGTGTTTGCGTCGTGTAGTGTCGAGTGCCTTACATTGTATGAGGATGTGCATCACGGATAGGGCCTCTCCGCACCTGCTGCACAGAGGTCTTGGAGACCCCGTGAGAAGGTGCGAGTGTGTTGCATGAGTGTGCCCTATCCGTAATCTGGCCAAGGCGACTTCAGTGTATCTATTGCGTGTGTCGGTGGTGTATGGTCCCAAGTGTGGTTTTATTGCGTGTAACTTGTTGTCTGTCTGTTCACTCCAGTGTGTTCGCCATATTTTGCGAAGTTGTTGCCTGATGTGTGGTTTCACGTCGGTGTAGGGTAATGTGGTTATGTCTACTGCATTCGAGAGTGTAGCAGCAGCAGCCATTCGATCCGCTGCTTCGTTTCCGGCTATACCACAGTGGCCAGGGACCCAGCAAAGAACTAGTTCAGATTTGCGTACATACAGAGACATAATACCCTTGACTATTAAATTTATAACGTGATTTTTTGAGGACTTTGTTGACGACAACGCCCGCACAACACTGAGAGAATCTGTATATATAATGGATTGTGGGATGTGGCTTTGAAGGATATGATTAACAACCAGAAGTACACCATACGCCTCTGCCGTAAAGATACTTGTATTAGTGTTAAAAGTTCTAGTGACACTAAGGCCGGGCCCATGCGCCGCGCAGGACACCGAGGTGGAAGTCTTAGAGGCGTCCGTATAAAATTCAGAGCACTCATACTTCTGCTGCAAATACAAGAAATGCTGCAGAATTGCACATGTGGGAGCTCGGTTTTTATCTACATGTGTGAATGATGTGTCGCATGAGATTGTCAGTCAGCGAGCGAGCGAGCGAGCGAGCGAGCGAGTGAGTGAGTGAGTGAGTGAGTGAGTGAGTGAGTGAGTGAGTGAGTGAGTGA
>NW_027526460.1:38450813-38536686 GCF_048455015.1 Haemaphysalis longicornis
GCGTGCTCTAATTCCATCTTGAGACTAAGCAGGCAAGCGGGTGCGGCAAGCGAGAATGGAACTCGAAAAGCTGATGTCCATTGGGAAGGAGCTAGGACTGTCCGGACCAGCTCTAAAAGAGTTTATTGACGAGGAACGCACAAAAGAAAGGGACCGGCGCGCAACTGAACGCGAGGCGGCTAAAGAAGCGGCAATACTAGCCCAGAACAGAGAGTCCGAGACCAGAGCTCGCATTGAGGCGGAACGCGCCCTGGTAGAACTTAAGCTGCGGCTTCAGGAAGGGTCGCAGAGTTCTAACGAGGTAGGAGGTGACCCCGCGCCTAATGCAGCACAAGGCGTCCACAGCCCGCACAAGTTCATTCCTGCCTTCAACGAGGACCGGGATGAGCTTGACGCCTACATCCAACGTTTCGAGAGGGTGGCAACCAGTCAAGGGTGGCCCTCAGACAAGTGGGCGCTATCCCTACACTTGTGCTTGACTGGCGAAGCTCTCAGTGCTGTTGGTCGCATGTCGTCCGACGATGCCATGGATTACCCTAAATTAAAGAAGACCCTGCTCCAGAGGTTCAGGTACACCGAGGAGGGCTACAGGAGCAAATTTAGGGAGTCCAAGCCGCAGAACTCGGAGACAGGCCGTCAATTTGTGGGCCGCCTACGCGGCTACTTTGACAATTGGCAGGAGCTGGCCAAAACGGAGCAGACGTACGCCGCGCTCCGAGATAAAATGGTGGCCGAGCAATTTCTCGACAGGTGCCACAATAAGCTGGCCATTTTTCTCAAAGAGAGGGGTTACAAAAACCTAGATCAGCTCGTCGAAGCAGCTGACCAATACGTCGAAGCCCAGGGCTTAATCAACTTGGGTAAAGGCCGAGAGGAAACGAAAGAGGGCAGCAAGCCCCCTGGACTCCCTCGCGCTCCTGATCATCAGGATCACAAGACGACCAAGCCACATTGCTTTTTATGCAATAAGTTAGGGCACCGGCCATCAGACTGCTGGAGTAAATCGCGGGGTTCCAGTCAGCCCAGCCAGAAGGCGCTCTTTTGCGGACGGTGCCGAAAACACGGACACCGATCTGACCTTTGCCCCAACCAACCAGGAAACACGGGCCAAGTTTCCTGTTCCTTGACTGGACACGCATCCTGGCCGGAACTGTCAAGGCAGGGGAAACAGAATCCAAAACACAGGAAACCGAGAGTTAACCGGGAGCAAATGCCGACCGCCGAAGGATTACTTGAAGGGCAACCTGTGACACTGTTACGCGACACGGGCTGTAATTCCGTAATCGTGAAGCGGTCCTTGGTTCGCGATACCAAGCTCACGGGGAATACCAGCACTGTCTATCTGTTGGACCGAACCCGCCTCGTTTTACCGGAAGCGGAAGTGGAGATCGTGTCTCCATTTTTCTCTGGTCGAGTACTAGCCACCTGTATGGAGGACCCTCTCTATGACGTTATCATAGGGAACATCGAGGGCGCTCGTGATGCATCCATGCCGACCCGCTACTCGGAAAACAGATGGGTGGAGTCCCAGGAGTCGGAATCTCTTCCGACGAGTATTGGCCCAGCGAACGGAACAGGAAGCGTTCCAACAGTCGTTCCAGAAGTCCAGTGTAGCCGGAACGAACCGCCGTGCCCACCAACGAACGCGGAGCCAAAGCCCGAAACACGCGTGGGTGCAGCAAGACGCGAGGCGTTGAGAAAAACGCCGCGGCTACCGGCGGTTACTGTTAGCCCTTCTACGATCAGCGTTGCTGAATTAAGACAAATGCAACAACATGATCCTACGCTGCAAAAGTTTTTCGGTGAGGTCGGGAAAAAGATAATGGTGAACTCGGCTGCTATCCAGTTTGAAATGGTAAATGGCGTTCTATACCGGCGGTACCGTTTACCCTCGAGACAGGAAATAGAGCAGCTCGTTGTCCCAATCGAGCTTCGAGACATTGTTTTGACAATGGCTCACGAGGGAATCCTGGCTGGACACCAGGGAGTTAAACGAACTCTGGACCGCGTGCGTGAGGAATTCTACTGGCCTGGCATGCAGGGTGACATAACAAGATTTGTGAAATCCTGCGACATTTGTCAGCGGACTGTACCTAAACATCTAGTAGGCCGCGTGCCACTAGGAAACATGCCTGTGATCGAGACACCGTTCCAGCGGGTGGCCATCGACATAGTGGGGCCGCTCTCCCCCACCACAGAGAACGGCAACCGGTATGTGCTAACGATGGTGGACTTCGCGACCCGCTACCCCGATGCCGTGGCGTTACCAAGCATTGATACCGAGAGGATCGCTGAAGCTCTCCTAGAAATGTTTGCTCGAGTGGGATTTCCTCGAGAGATCGTCAGCGATCGGGGCAAGTCCTTCACATCTGGACTTATGAAGGAGCTCAGCCGTCTGCTTTCAGTTGCACAGCTGCCCACGACACCGTACCACCCAATGGCTAACGGGCTGGTTGAACGATTTAACGGCACGCTAAAGCAAATGATAAGGCGGATGTGCCAAGAAACTCCTAAAAACTGGGACCGCTACTTGGCACCACTGCTGTTTGCATACCGCGAGGTGCCCCAATCTAGCTTGGGTTTTGCACCGTTCGATCTCCTGTACGGCAGACATGTCCGAGGACCGATGGCTATACTGAAGGAACTTTGGACAGGAGAGTTAGATTTCGCCTCTCCATCTTCTTGGCGAACTGATGGAGACGAAATAGTGATGTTCTTTTGATGCGCGAGCCGAGAGGACGATCTCGACTCGCTCCGATGACCGACGACCGATGTTTGGAGCGGGTGAGGGATGAGGACTGCCTTGCTTGCTGGATATTAGGTTTATTTACATTATTTACAAAACTCCAACTTTACATCAGGTCAGAGTGACGGTTACATTGTCACTCTGACAGCAGCAGCCTGTTCGGCCGAGATCTATACTAAACTAGATCCCCTCTCGACCGACCCCCGACAAAACCCAACACTCTGGTTTTGATAGCAAAAACTCCGCCTCCAAAAAGGGGGCGTTCAAGAAAGAGAGAAAAACCTTTCAAAACAATTATTACAAACCATTGATTGGCCACAGGAAACAGCCAATCACATACATGTCCCCACCTGCGGTCACGTGACCTAACGCTCTCTCTTACACACTCATAGTGCGTTTCCCGCGAACGCCATAGCACCCGACAAGCAAACACAGTACATATGTGGCCTAAGTGGACACACATTACGTTCAGCGGGCGGCATCTGCACAACAGCCAAGCCGAGGGCCCAGAGCAGTCCCCGCGCGGCTGACCTCCCTCCGCGCGACGCCTCCCACGAAGCGGGGCGTCTGCACGCGCGGCGTGACAATGAGGATTGCTAATTCGCTCCCAGACTAAAGGGGCGCCGCCGGCCACCTGAACAGACCACGGGGAGAGACGCTGCCAGCCGAGGCGACCATCGTCGAGGCGAACGACCCGTCGACGAAGAGCGCCCGCCGCCGGAGTCGAAGATTTTCCAAACTTACACCGCGCGCGCTTTCAACACTAAGAGATACGATCATCTGGCCGCCCGTCAGCTTGTTATGCCGAATGACCCTGCCACCCTCGACGCGACAGAGGCACTCAGGCTAATCGCCCCCATCCTTTGACACACAAAAGGACAACAGCTCTCCGCGGCTCCGAACTTGGCGTCCGCGCGGCTACATGAAAGGGGCACGGGAAAGTAGCCACCAGCGGAGGCGACGCCAATACATGGGCCACCGGCGGCCTTCATTAATTACATGCGGAGCCCGAACTTAACACCTCCGCACTAAGAATGTTGTCCGTACACTAGCTGTACGTACAACATCAACTCTCCTGCAGGTTATGTCTTACGGCAGAGTCAGAACTAAAAAAAAACACACTCAAGCCGTTACGCAAGTACAATACAACGCGGGTACAATACAGTACAACAAAAAAAAATTAACCCGCTACACACCTACCCAAACAGCACAACGCGCCGGCCAACTGCACCAAAAACGGATACAACACGGCATACTCAGTGCCTGGGCCTAGCCATGGCTTGCGCAACATCAAACAATAAACGAAAGCGCTCAGCTACAAGGCCCGTTAGAACAAACTCGCGGCACCCTCTACCATTAAAGGCAACAAACCCCACGAAGGGTATACATGTTTAAACTTGACAACTGAATGAATGACACCATCCATTCTTAGACGTTAAGCGCATGCAGGAACATTCTTTCAATCTAAGGAAAGGAAAAAAAAAAACACCCGAACAAACCCAAACGTACCAAACGAGGCTACTCCTGTACCAATAACAAAACGTTAAAAGAAAGTTCTCTTCACGCACTCGCGGACGCCGGTTCTTTCGGGATGCGACACAGATTGTTCGTCCCTGTTGCGGTTCACCTGCTGTCCACATTCGATGTACTGAAAGTTCATTTTTCAGTACTTCAAACACTAGTTCGCACACAAGCGCCACAAGTGGGCCCTACTTGCACATTCCATGGCCCACCATGACCACATGCCAACAAGCGCAAATAAAGACAGGCACTCGCCATTGTACCCAGACGTAAACTCCCTACCGTGCTGTAACAGCGGCTATAGTCCTCAAGAAGACAGTTAAACCCGCCAAGCTGCGTTACTCGTAAATCACACGCCTTACGACAGCTGAACACAACCAACACATGCACAAAAAAAAAAAAACTAACAACAAGGGGGAGAACTACAGTACAGGGACAACTAAGAATAACGCTCGTCGGAGCGAACCCTACACAAAAAAAACAGCAGAAAAAAAAACGCAAAACGCTAACCACTAAGTGTGCGGCAAACAACACTCAACCGTCCCTGTCTCGCACTGCACACTATTCAGCGCCAACGCCCCTTTCCGCGGCGGCACACACCGACCGTCGCACGGAAGCTGATTCCGTGTTGTGCGCCACCAGCTGATTCTACACGAACCCTGGTTTGGCTCGCGGTGTCCTCTGCTCCCAGGAGAAAAGGAACACCCTACCCGGCGGTAACGCGTACGACGATGTCGCACCTGCGCCGCCACACCTGCCCCCGCGTTCCGCGTTCTTGGGCCCGTCTGAATTGCCCTACGCGCAAGACGCCGCGGGCCGCCTGCACTTTCATGCTTTGCGCACGGAAGCTCAACAATTGGGCGCGCCGTTCCGCTGCCCTTGCATGCCCCTTGTGCTGCCTCGGCGACAGACGGCTGCTCATTGTCCGCCTCCACAGAAAGAAGTTCGGCAGCTAAGACATCTGCCGCGCGAGATTCCACGATCTCATCGGCAGCAGTGGGAATGCTACGGTGTCGCTCAACAACTGGGGTGGCTTCGGCCACCTCCACTACAATACCACTCTCCTTCTCCCGTGGCGCTCGAAGCGCCCACGAGGGAACGAACACTGTGAAGACATTGGTGTCCTCTTCGAGTTCACCAATCCTGCGGAGCTTGGCTTTTTCGTAAGCGATCTCCGCTCTCCCTTGGGCTAATTGAGCGCTAAGCTCCTCAGCCGTCCACACGGACGGGCTACCCGCGCCCCGGCTACCCGCTAGCCTTGCTTTTTCTAAAGCGTGCAGCGCATTCCTGAGAGCTAACTCCGCTCTCAACTCTTCAATCTCGAGCACAATGGCACTAACCTTACGGTCGGTGCCGCGACATCCCGTTAGCATAGTGGCCATGGTGAACCCGGAGAAAACAAATCAGGGCCCACCTGTGCTCGCTCCGGGTTCGGTCGGGTCGCAGTGTCGCTGATGCAGCAGCTAGTGGACCCGATGCGCCGCTCTCGCCGCTGGGATGGGGCCGTGCTCCTTGGGCCAGAGCCCGCTGAGGTGTCGCCCCGTTGAACCGCGGCTTACGCCGCCCTGGGCCGAAGCCCCCGAGGCCTCCCGCTGAGGTGTCGCCTCGTTGAACCGCGGCTTACGCCGCCCTGGGCCAGAGCCCACGAGGCCTCCCGCTGAGGTGTCGCCCCGTTGAACCGCGGCTTACGCCGCCCTGGGCCGAAGCCCCCGAGGCCTCCCGCTGAGGTGTCGCCTCGTTGAACCGCGGCTTACGCCGCCCTGGGCCAGAGCCCACGAGGCCTCCCGCTGAGGTGTCGCCCCGTTGAACCGCGGCTTACGCCGCCCTGGGCCGAAGCCCCCGAGGCCTCCCGCTGAGGTGTCGCCCCGTTGAACCGCGGCTTACGCCGCCCTGGGCCGAAGCCCCCGAGGCCTCCCGCTGAGGTGTCGCCCCGTTGAACCGCGGCTTACGCCGCCCTGGGCCAGAGCCCACGAGGCCTCCCGCTGAGGTGTCGCCCCGTTGAACCGCGGCCTACGCCGCCCTGGGCCGAAGCCCCCGAGGCCTCCCGCTGAGGTGTCGCCCCGTTGCCGTTGAATCGCGGCTGCTGCCGCACTGAGCCGGAACTCACGAGGCCTCCCGCTGAGGTGTCGCCCCGTCAATGCTTGGAGTCTGGCTCGTCGTTGGTCGGAGCCGAACCTTGCGTTGAAGGAGTCTCTCCGCAATGCCCCACCAGCTCCAGCCGATGGTCGTGGTCATCCTGTCGACTGCGCCAGTTAGATTTCGCCTCTCCATCTTCTTGGCGAACTGATGGAGACGAAATAGTGATGTTCTTTTGATGCGCGAGCCGAGAGGACGATCTCGACTCGCTCCGATGACCGACGACCGATGTTTGGAGCGGGTGAGGGATGAGGACTGCCTTGCTTGCTGGATATTAGGTTTATTTACATTATTTACAAAACTCCAACTTTACATCAGGTCAGAGTGACGGCTACATTGTCACTCTGACAGCAGCAGCCTGTTCGGCCGAGATCTATACTAAACTAGATCCCCTCTCGACCGACCCCCGACAAAACCCAACACTCTGGTTTTGATAGCAAAAACTCCGCCTCCAAAAAGGGGGCGTTCAAGAAAGAGAGAAAAACCTTTCAAAACAATTATTACAAACCATTGATTGGCCACAGGAAACAGCCAATCACATACATGTCCCCACCTGCGGTCACGTGACCTAACGCTCTCTCTTACACACTCATAGTGCGTTTCCCGCGAACGCCATAGCACCCGACAAGCAAACACAGTACATATGTGGCCTAAGTGGACACACATTACGTTCAGCGGGCGGCATCTGCACAACAGCCAAGCCGAGGGCCCAGAGCAGTCCCCGCGCGGCTGACCTCCCTCCGCGCGACGCCTCCCACGAAGCGGGGCGTCTGCACGCGCGGCGTGACAATGAGGATTGCTAATTCGCTCCCAGACTAAAGGGGCGCCGCCGGCCACCTGAACAGACCACGGGGAGAGACGCTGCCAGCCGAGGCGACCATCGTCGAGGCGAACGACCCGTCGACGAAGAGCGCCCGCCGCCGGAGTCGAAGATTTTCCAAACTTACACCGCGCGCGCTTTCAACACTAAGAGATACGATCATCTGGCCGCCCGTCAGCTTGTTATGCCGAATGACCCTGCCACCCTCGACGCGACAGAGGCACTCAGGCTAATCGCCCCCATCCTTTGACACACAAAAGGACAACAGCTCTCCGCGGCTCCGAACTTGGCGTCCGCGCGGCTACATGAAAGGGGCACGGGAAAGTAGCCACCAGCGGAGGCGACGCCAATACATGGGCCACCGGCGGCCTTCATTAATTACATGCGGAGCCCGAACTTAACAAGGAGAGAATGTAAATCCTGAGGTCAAAACGTCGTATGCATACGTCGTCGAGCTTCGCCAGCGCCTGGAAGACACTTGCCGACTGGCGCACGAAGAGCTCCGGAAGGCCAAGTTGGCGCAGAAAAAGTATTACAACCGAAAAGCGAAGACACGTTACCTCGCCGTTGGTGACAAAGTTTTGCTTCTGCTCCCGTCCGACAATAATAAGTTAATCCTCACATGGAAAGGTCCATTCAATGTTTTGGAAAGGCGCAACGAAGTCGATTATGTGATTGATCTTGGAACCCGGACGAGCCTTTTCCACATCAACATGTTGAAGAGATACGAAGAGCGAAAACCGTCTAAGCCAGATCCACAACATGTTTCCGTCGCCCTTAGATCCGACGAAAATGAAGGAGGTGACGTACCGTGTGTCCCTCTAAGACAAAAAGAGACCTACAAAGATGTGGACGTTTCGGCGGCTATGACTCCTGAACAACACGCGCAGGCATGTACGCTTCTATCATCTTACCAGAAAATCTTCTCAGACCTCCCTGGGAAGACAGACCTGGTTCACTGCAAGCTGCGCCTTACAACAGACCAACCTGTTCAAGTGCGGCAGTACCCGATTCCATTTGCCATGCAAGAGCTCGTGGAAAAGGAGGTGCAGGAAATGCTGCGAATGGGTATTATCGAGCCTTCAGAGTCGCCGTACCAGTTTCCCATCTTGCCAGTAGACAAAAAAGATGGAACGATAAGGCTCTGCATTGACTTCAGACAACTCAACCTTGTCCTTGTCGCCGACAATGAGCCCATACCTAGGGTTGACGTGATGTTTGCAAAGTTGGGAAAGAGTCGGTTCTTTTCAAAATTTGACTTGACTAAGGGCTATTGGCAAGTGCCTATGGATGAGGAATCGAAGCCATTCACTGCCTTCGCCTCTGCATCGGGGCTATACCAGTTTCGGTTTATGCCATTCGGCATCAAGACCGCCCCAGCGGTTTTTACACGCCTTATGCGTAAGGTGGTTGGTGGTCTTCCACATATCTACCATTACTTCGATGACGTTCTCATCGCTACCGAGACTTGGGAGGAACACCTAGAAGCGCTCGAGACATTCCTCAGGATGGTGCAGAAGGCGGGACTTACGATTCGACCTAAGAAAAGCGAAGTCGGCTTCTCCTCAGTAAAATTCCTGGGACACATCGTTGGCCATGGCCTCCTACGGCCGCAAGCAGAAACGCTCCAAAAGGTTCACGACGCCACACGACCGACGACAAAGCGACAGGTGCGGTCTTTCCTCGGCCTCACGGGCTATTACCGGCAGTTCGTGCCAAACTACGCTCAAGTATGTCACCCCTTGACGGAGCTGACTCGCAAGCGGGCACCCAACAGGCTCATTTGGGGTGACAAGGAACAAACAGCGTTTGAAACTCTTAAGGAACTGTTGTCAACCGAACCTATTCTGAAAGCGCCGGACTTCTCCAAGCTTTTCGTACTCCGCACGGATGCGTCGTCCACAAGCATTGGCGCAGTCCTCATGCAACAGCATGCAGAGGTTCTTCATCCAGTGGCCTACGCGAGCCGTCGTCTCTTACCTCGAGAAGCATCCTACTCCACTGTGGAGAGAGAGGCATTGGCGTTAGTCTGGGCGATTAAGAAGTTCCACATATACCTATATGGGAAGCAGTTCATCCTACAGAGTGACCACCAGCCTTTAGCTTACATACACTCCGCCAGGCACATTAACAGCCGCGTACTTCGCTGGAGCCTCACAATGATGGAGTACGACTTTATAGTAGAGTACGTGAAAGGCAGTGAAAATGTAGGTGCAGACTACTTGAGCCGTATCTGAGCGGAGTGAGTTTTTTTTTTTTTTTTTTCCCTTTCTCGCGTTGGATTCCATGGATTGAAGGGCAACCTGTGACACTGTTACGCGACACGGGCTGTAATTCCGTAATCGTGAAGCGGTCCTTGGTTCGCGATACCAAGCTCACGGGGAATACCAGCACTGTCTATCTGTTGGACCGAACCCGCCTCGTTTTACCGGAAGCGGAAGTGGAGATCGTGTCTCCATTTTTCTCTGGTCGAGTACTAGCCACCTGTATGGAGGACCCTCTCTATGACGTTATCATAGGGAACATCGAGGGCGCTCGTGATGCATCCATGCCGACCCGCTACTCGGAAAACAGATGGGTGGAGTCCCAGGAGTCGGAATCTCTTCCGACGAGTATTGGCCCAGCGAACGGAACAGGAAGCGTTCCAACAGTCGTTCCAGAAGTCCAGTGTAGCCGGAACGAACCGCCGTGCCCACCAACGAACGCGGAGCCAAAGCCCGAAACACGCGTGGGTGCAGCAAGACGCGAGGCGTTGAGAAAAACGCCGCGGCTACCGGCGGTTACTGTTAGCCCTTCTACGATCAGCGTTGCTGAATTAAGACAAATGCAACAACATGATCCTACGCTGCAAAAGTTTTTCGGTGAGGTCGGGAAAAAGATAATGGTGAACTCGGCTGCTATCCAGTTTGAAATGGTAAATGGCGTTCTATACCGGCGGTACCGTTTACCCTCGAGACAGGAAATAGAGCAGCTCGTTGTCCCAATCGAGCTTCGAGACATTGTTTTGACAATGGCTCACGAGGGAATCCTGGCTGGACACCAGGGAGTTAAACGAACTCTGGACCGCGTGCGTGAGGAATTCTACTGGCCTGGCATGCAGGGTGACATAACAAGATTTGTGAAATCCTGCGACATTTGTCAGCGGACTGTACCTAAACATCTAGTAGGCCGCGTGCCACTAGGAAACATGCCTGTGATCGAGACACCGTTCCAGCGGGTGGCCATCGACATAGTGGGGCCGCTCTCCCCCACCACAGAGAACGGCAACCGGTATGTGCTAACGATGGTGGACTTCGCGACCCGCTACCCCGATGCCGTGGCGTTACCAAGCATTGATACCGAGAGGATCGCTGAAGCTCTCCTAGAAACGGGCTATTACCGGCAGTTCGTGCCAAACTACGCTCAAGTATGTCACCCCTTGACGGAGCTGACTCGCAAGCGGGCACCCAACAGGCTCATTTGGGGTGACAAGGAACAAACAGCGTTTGAAACTCTTAAGGAACTGTTGTCAACCGAACCTATTCTGAAAGCGCCGGACTTCTCCAAGCTTTTCGTACTCCGCACGGATGCGTCGTCCACAAGCATTGGCGCAGTCCTCATGCAACAGCATGCAGAGGTTCTTCATCCAGTGGCCTACGCGAGCCGTCGTCTCTTACCTCGAGAAGCATCCTACTCCACTGTGGAGAGAGAGGCATTGGCGTTAGTCTGGGCGATTAAGAAGTTCCACATATACCTATATGGGAAGCAGTTCATCCTACAGAGTGACCACCAGCCTTTAGCTTACATACACTCCGCCAGGCACATTAACAGCCGCGTACTTCGCTGGAGCCTCACAATGATGGAGTACGACTTTATAGTAGAGTACGTGAAAGGCAGTGAAAATGTAGGTGCAGACTACTTGAGCCGTATCTGAGCGGAGTGAGTTTTTTTTTTTTTTTTTCCCTTTCTCGCGTTGGATTCCATTTTCTGGTGGTAGCGACTGTTTCAGACTTTCTGTGCCGAGTGACATTCTGTGACATTCTGTGCCGAGTTTTGTTCTCCTAAACAAACCTCTCGGGAAGGGGGGTGAGTGTGATGATTGCCATCCCCGGGCCATGAGAGTGCGCCAGGAAACGACGGGGGCCGTCGAAAAGAAGACGACGACTAGCGGGTCCACGCGGAGGGAAGAGCACGAGAGGGGAGTGTGCCGGCGGTAACCAGGGACGAGACAGCGCCAGTACTTCTCGGGAGGCGGTTCGAGGCAGGCCAGGAGCGTTCGTGCACCGGGCTCGGAGAACCGTCTCGGGAGCTGTTCCGGGACTACTCTGCCGCGACGAGAGCTGCCTGTTCCCGCTGGCGAGGTCCCGAAGCGTGATCCGGGCCGAGGTTCGGGGCGAGGCCTAGAGAGGCCAGGCACGAGCGCAAGCATCGGCGTTCCGACCGACGACCACTGCGATTCAACAGGCGACGGTCCCCCGACGTTCCACACATGCCATCGACATAATCCCGCCCAGCGTCGAGCAGACGGGAACGTGAGCGTGTCCCCTCGTTTTCCGTTTCGCACGAACTTTGGTTTGGACCGGTGTTAGCCATTCCGCCGCGTCGCCCGCGTGTTGTTCTCTGTTGTTGCCGTTAGATCCCTAGTGTTGTTTCTTCGGGTGTTTGTGTGTCCTTCCCAGAATATATGTTTCTTACTTGTGCTGAGCCCACGGCATCACTTGTCGTTGATCCTCCTCCGCGAGCCTCACACCCGCCTGCTTAACACGCGGTTTCACATATATATATATATATATATATATATATATATATATATATATATATATATATACACACACACGCACTCACGCATACTAAGCCGTGTGCGCCTGTTGGACGGTGTCCGGATAAACTATCGGCTATCAGGAGAAGATAATCGGTGGAATACCTGTTTTAACTGTGACTACGTGCACGTTGCACACGCCTTCGTTCCTATCGCTCTCTCTCTCTCTCAGTCTCTGTCTGTGTCTCTCTCTCTCTCTACACACGCACACGCACACGCACACACGCACACACGCACACGCACACGCACACACACACACACGCACACACACACGCACGCACACGCACACGCACGCACACGCACACGCACGCACACGCACACGCACACGCGCACACGCACACACACGCACGCACGCACGCACGCACGCACGCACGCACGCATACTAAGCTCGCAAGAGCAGCCGCACACACTGAGAATAATAATTGGATTTTGGGACATTCCACGCCCCTCAATCTGACCCTTTCCGGGAGGTGGAGAAGAAAAGCAAAGAAAAGGAGAGGACAGCGTCCCGTCTCCATCCCGTTCACCTAACAGCTCGAGGAATCACACTTTGCTCATTCCCCTCTCCGCATTGCCTGTCCGCCTCGACGAAAGTTCCGTGGAATTGAGAAGAACGCATACGCCCTGCCTAGTTCTCTCGTTTGCGGGCGACTCCCCTTTGCCAGCGCTTTCCGCTCAGCTGCGCTGTTAGCACGGAACAATGCATGGCCTACCGTCCCTCTCGGGATCACGTACGCCATAAATGCCTGAGTTCATGAATATATTAGCGCTCCCCGCGGTGCTCGCTTCCGCCTTCTCCTTGCGCTTTTTGCAGCCGAGTCTTCCCGAGAACGGAAGCGGGAGTCGAAGACGCGTGTGCCCGCACTTCGCTGCACAAACGGTTCCTCCTTTCGAAGGCGTTCAGCGCGTTCGCTTGAACGGATCATGAGATGCAGTTCCCGGCTATCTCTCTTTTTCTCCCCTGTGCCTTCCAACCTCCCAAACGGCAATGTGTACCGAGGATACCTTCTGGGCGATCAGCCTTTTTCTCGTTTAATCTTCACCGTATTATTTCACTTTTCTTTTTCTTCGAGGGTGCGTGCTGACTCGCATGCTTCCTGTAGCTTCCCTTTTGATCCCCCCTTGTCTTTGGTTCCAAGTGTAGAAGAGAAAATTCGACTGAGAGGATGAAGCTCCTGCTACTTCAGCCGGAGGCAAAACTTAAAAGTAGGACAACTTTCCACCCTTCACTCACCGTACGCGAACTGACGAGAAACAAAGGGTTCAACGTAAGGAAAGAGCGAGTTCATCCTGCATAAGCTTCTGGCTCCGTTCGCTCCAGTCACGTCGCTCTGGAACGTTTCTACTAGCGCACTGCTGCCGCTCATATCTTGGGTCTTTTCCGGCTTCCTGGCTCGGAAGAATCACACATTCGAGCTGTATCGTCGTTTCTTCTTTCGCTGCTGTTGTGTATGTTCCATCATTGCTTTTTGCCGCATTCGGCACCGTCCTACACTCCCTGTGCTCTTGTGGGTTGTCCCAAGTTTTAGCGCTTTACGCCTTAATAATGCGTGAAGGAATTTAAAAGTTTCGGGGACGTACCTGAACCTCCCTGTTTCGACATTGTTTTGAAAGTTTCCTGCGGCCGACTAAGACACGTCCCGAATTTTCGCTTCCTCGTTCTTATTACGTGCAGCATTCTCGCATTGTTTGTTCTTTCTTTAGATAGATCTATATCGTCTTTCACTCTACGCTGGTAGACACGCATGAAAAATATAAACATTAAAATTTTCATTCCTTTTAACTTTTATGGTGAGCGCAATTCAAAATGCATGCACTTCACTGCTTCCATTAAAGCGAAAAAATTCTTGGGTCGCGGTTCTAATTCGTTGAGGGAAAATTGCCGTTTCTCTGGCTTTTTTTAAAACGCATACACCCACATGAGCGTTCTTCTTTTTCTATCCACCCTCGGGCAACGACCTTTTATGCTCACACTAAAGCCATTACCGCATTTCCATTTTGCGAACTCCGCTTTTTGCATATGAACGTTTGGATTCTCGGGAACGAATCATTGATAACTGCTTTTCTTTTGTATCTCGGAGGGAATTTTTCTGCCTTGATTTTCACGAGCTACCAAACGCTTTGCGCCCTTGGTTTCTTCTGTAAATTATACTCTCATTCTTTTCCGGCAAACTACAATGAGAAGGATTAAGCGGAAGAGAAGAAACGAGGAGGCAAGAACAGGGGAAAATTGAGAAAGCCAGACTTCTGTAGATAGCCAGAGAGCAGAAGGCGCGGAAGAAGCAGCAAGGAAAGGGCGGCAGAGGCGAGCTTGATGGTGATGAGGATGTCAGGAGGAGAAGGAAAAGGAGGAGGATCACGTGAGAATTGTGGTGATTACGATGATGAACGCTATAAATAATAGGGAAATTTGGCGGCTTGTACAGGTTGGAGTGGTGATGATGAAGGAGATGGTGATGGTGCAGAGAACGTGGAGGATGAGAACAATGTCAACGCTCCTATTTCGCTGAGCAGCACTACAAGTGTTATGTTAAAGACGATAGTTAAAGACGATGTTAAAGACGATTTTGGTCGGTGGGTCGGTGCGTCGGTCGGTCGGTCGGTCCGTCTGGCATGCCAAAGGGAAACAGATGCTGCACAATAAGTATATACCCCCAGCCAAATGTTCAGTGGCAATGTTCATTCTTGTCAACATTGTTGAGCCAAAACAAAATAGCACGCATATCTGCGGCCGGACATCAATACTGCACCTCATGAAATACAGAATTTTGGCCATATACAAATTACGACAGTATAAGTTGGCGTCAGAAATTTATCGTGAATACAAACCAAGCAACTATATATTCACAATGAAATATCATGAAAAGACAAGTCCCTATGAATTAAGGAACAAGTTGATATCAAGAACTCGCCTTAGGACAACTTATGGGGACCAGCTGTTGGTTTCACAAATATCAGACCTAGTGAATCAGTACCCTATAATATCTGGTCTAATTCAAACTACTATCTAGTAATATGGCTTTAAAACTAAAAAAAAAACATTTTTCTTCCTCCCCAGTAGCACGCGTTGTGTGCGTTAGCGCTAGACGATCATTTCATTCTTTATCTTTTATATAGTAAAAATGTCTTGTTCTTTCATTTGTATACACAAAAAAATATTGTATAATGTGCATTTGTTTTAATTTAATTATCTTGTTTGCATTCATTTACAGATCTTTGGCAGTTGTCTGATGCAAATTGCCTGAATTGCCTGATTCAGTTACCTGATAGAAATAATTATTGGGTAAGGAGTTTGGACGGTGTTACCCAAAATCACTTTTTATCTCATAATATTTGTCCTGTTGTACTTGCTTGATTTCTGCTATGTGGAATTGCTTGGTTTCTCTATTCCATGTACTGGCGGCATGGCCTCGTCAGGCATTTCTTTGCATTTAGCCTTATCACCCGAGAAAATACTCGTCTAACAATTGTCTCGAATGAAAACAAACAACAACAACAACATCAGTGATGTTCGCAGGGTTTTCGTTATTAAAAATACACGCATGGTTGATTTAATGAACAATACATCCAGGAAAATATAAAATTGGTCGCCAGCAGTTTTACTCAGCGGCATTATAAGAAATCAAACGAAAACAGTAACGAAAGGTTCCAGTATAGATGCTCCACGTTCCGCTTGGAAAGCACGTGGAGTAGGGTGCCTCGATTCACGTGCGTCTCCGCCGTACGGCAGCGCTGGCATCGAGGCATTCGGCGTGGATCAGAAAACACGGTAAATTTAAACTGACTTGAGGAAACCGCTGGCGTGTTTGTCTTGGGAGGAGCGAGACGGGAGATGAATAGCATTAGAGCTGAGCGGGAAAGAGATGGGAGGCATATACTTGTCAAGGGCGCCAGACGACTATCGTCTTTCCCCAACTTTTGAAACGAGGTGCGTAGGTATGCGGTCCATCTTTTTTTTTTTTTTACTTTTGTGTTTTTAGCATCTCCAGCGTTCAATTACTGTGCGGTTAGCACGTGGCGCTAATTGCTTATCGTAAGCGCATGTCTTACTCCGCTCGCCCCAAAAGCTGTAGCATAATGATGCCCACGGAAAAAAAAGAAGAACGAAACCGGAGAGTCGCTACCATCGTGCGATTAATTAATCCCGGTAGAGCGTGAACGGACCGCGCGTAGATCGATAATAGTTGCCTGTGACAAAGGTGCGCATATGCCCGCTAAGCCTACCTTTCTCAAATCTTCATCCTTTGCGCAGCCGGGCCCTGTTCATGCTTTACAGTTTAGCGCTCTCTTAGCCAAGCGCTCGTTTTTTTTTTATTTTTTTTTTTTATTTACAGCACACGCTCACTTTGTCGATAGCACTTCCTGAACATCCATTCTCCTGCTGGGAAGGTCCTGTCCTTCCTAGGCTAAATGAAACCTGTCAGTGGCTCTGGCGTTTTTTAGTAAAAATACCAGTAATTGATAGCCTTTATCAGGTACCGCTGGGAACTACACTTCATTGAACCACGTGGGTCTCGTTGGGGATTCAACTGACCACTCAGTCACTGAGGCTTCCTGATAATCTTTAAAATTACGCAGTTTGCTAATATACCTAAAGGCCATCTATTCTCGTCCTTGTAACCTTTTTTATGTATTGAAGAGAGAACGTGTTCAGTCAGGAAAAGCGGAAAATATTTCTGAAAACTAGAAAGTAATTAATGTCTAGGTGGACAAGAACGTCAACATGTACAAACACACCATGCTCTGACCAACGATGGTAAATGACTTGATGCCGCCCGTATTGCACGTCCACACACGCCTAAAAGGGATCTGCAATAAATCTTCTTTAAGTTTTTTTAGTGATAGAAGCTTGTTCAATGATTCTGCAATTAACTCAACCTTTTTTATACTCCGTTTCTTCCTACAATCGGCGCTCAAGTGAAACACAATGATTATAATCTGAGGCTTCTTTCACTTATAACAAAACGGAAACTATGACTACGACATCAACATGTTTGGTATCGCGGCCGTAAGCCGCTTCGTGTTGTCTTTAAACAGAGCAAATTATATAGCGCACTTCGGGTGTCCAGACCGCACAAGTTTTTGAAGACTAGTGCACACTGTTCTTCAATTTCGTGCGTTGGAGGAAGTATACTGGCTCTATTATCGAATATATTGCAGAAGTAATTAAAAAGTTGAAGCTTTTATAGCACGAAGTCCAAACTACGAACGCGCAGTTTATAACATAGCCTTTTTGAACCATTTCCACGTCTGCATTTCTTTTGTGCGCTCTGCGCGTCGCAAATTGAGTGTCTAAATCTGAACCTTAATGTCCACGACCTATTATCTGCTACTACACCGTTAGCGGTCGGGGCCACTAAACTGCACTCGGAAGTCATTTGCGAGGCCATTATATGCTTCCTGCAGTGTAGCCTGTAGACCTAGGCAATCACATTGCACTTAGCTCAGCACGGCCTATATTTAGGTCACCGATCTTCAGCAAAGGCATCACCGCATTACTTCCAGGTGCCGGTCATGGCGAAGAAAACTTCGCTTTACTTCCATTACTCTTCTTTAGATCTAACCTGCTCCTTTTACATCCTAGGCTTTAGCGCTTGCTAGGGCGATCTAAAAATAATGCTACGACAAGTCAGGCACTGCGATGATGTGTCTACATGACGAGTGCGGAAAGAGCTTCAAGAGCAATAGCTACCTCAAATGCGACACGAAAATACAGTAGGCAAATCCCCAACGGGTTCCGCGCAGCAAGACGCAACATCCCGTTCTTCTGCCTGTGCAAGCCAGGGAAATCCTGTTCGACCTAACTGCCATCTACTGGTTCGCTTTGAACTCAATCGTTATCCTCTTTAGCGAATGCACAAACGGGCCTGCCCTCCAGCCTCTGTGCCGCGAGGCACAGTCGCTAATTGCGACGCTGACGGCCTGATTTTAAACCCCAGCGGCCAATAATTTCTGCATTTCTTTTTTTGTAAACAGAAAAAAATTCTATAAGAGCTTAGTGCAGACCTATTCGAATTGCATGGAGACAGTTTCAAGCGATAAGATAGCCCACCTGAGTTTGAACTGCTAAACACGAATACCTTCACGAACTATTTTTCACGCACTCAACTCGCCAAGGAAAGGTGATTAAAGCAAAAGCATTCTCGTTATTTAATGTTCCATCAAAGATTAGGCCAGACGAAAAGGTTTACGTTCCGCATTTGTAGACCTTATAGACCCCGCTGTACTTTCCTGGTGCTGAAATGAGCTGAACGGCTTTTAAACCACGTCATGACTAAATGCTGCTCGCGTTCATGAAATTCACGAAGCAGATATAATTTTGGCGCCAGTTCTTTGCAAAGTTAAGTGATTAAAGACGTCATTGTAAAAAAAGATAACGCGTGGCCATAATCATAGCCAGGTTAGAAAGAAAAGTGACATAAGGCACGCTCCGTTTTCCATGCCCGCAATGCTTTATGCGGAAGTCAAAGGGAATTCGACTGCATGCTGTTTTAAAGCAGAGTGTATAGCGCTGTCTATGACTGGTATATAAAGTGAAATGGTATAAAGGGAACGAAAAGAATGAAATATTTGTGCGAAGCTCACACGGGCATTGAGGTGAAAATTTTGAATACACCTTTTGAATATATTCGTGGTTCCTGCAAGCCCCATTCACAGTGCTTGAACTACGCTATATAGGTAGCATTTTTCAGTCATGAAAATTGATTTGTCGTACGATTGAAGCCTATGCTGTCGCGACATAATTTATACAGAATGGTGCCGCTGCAGTGACAATTTCTCCGCAAGAATTTTTGTATGAAATCAAGGCACGAAAAGTTGAACTCTAAGTTTCACTATCTAATAAGGGTGTGAAATTTGATTTTGATGCACAGTCTCGGGTTCGGAAAAGGAATTTGAACATTATTGTTGCATAATTTAACAGAGGCAAATTTTTTCCTGAGATTAGAATTATGAGACAGTGGATCAGTGGGTCGGAAATGTGAAACCGGCAATAGATTTGCGAGACCAAGCGGCAAGTTTTGAAAGCAAAACTAAGTCGTTTTTTTGGTATAGTTAAGCGAAGAATGCTTGTTCTGTCTGTCCCTCCAAACAACACGAGCACCATTTTGGGGGGATGGGAATATATTCGGTGTTGTCGAATTCGATCGAATTGGTCTCTATACGTTATTCGCTTCGATCCGAATGCAGGTATTCTATATTTTCAAATTATTCGGCGCTCCCGAATAAGCAGCCAAAAGCCAAGCTTTTCAGTCAAGCCTTTTTAGCTGACATCGCAGGCTTGTCGAAAGGCGCCGCCAACGTGGACATTTCTATCGTCAGAGACAAGTTGTTGCCTTGCATAGATGCTCGACAAACTCTCGGCAGCCGTCACACTTTCAGTTGAAATGCGGCACTCAAACTGCATCGCCGCCAACATATTGCCACCAAGCCGGTGCATTCGTACTGCCGATTCGATACAGGATTAGCGGAACACTGTTCAAAATAGCGGCTTTTAAAATGTGCTTTGTTTGCCTACGGCCGCGGATACTAGTGGCTACAATACTGTATTTTTAGCAGAGCTTCTAAGTAGGTCTAAAAACTCTGGAGCCAAATGCCTATCACCTTCCTATTTTGGCTACTACTAATTCCGCCTAAATACAAATCTTCTAATATCAACACGGGGCCATGACTTTTGTATTTTCATTTTTCAGTATCTGCTTAGAATTTAGTAACTTAGAGCCCAGTAAATACTGCAGCTCACTGCGTGAGCTGTGACAGGCTTGGGCGCCCCTGCGCTCCCTCGGTGT
The DNA here is from genome assembly GCF_048455015.1 of Haemaphysalis longicornis. Lineage (NCBI taxonomy): Eukaryota > Metazoa > Arthropoda > Arachnida > Ixodida > Ixodidae > Haemaphysalis > Haemaphysalis longicornis. The sequence goes on from NW_027526460.1 coordinate 38,470,622, forward strand.
AAAAAGTCGGTGGAGCGGGGAAGGAACCATGGTAGCCGGCTTTACCCAACGCTGGCTAAGGTGGCACGAAAGTACCGTTCAATTCCGCCACACAAGGGGAGGAGCCAGAGGACGTTTTCGACAGCAGGAAAGTAAGAAGCTAGCGGGAGCTGCTTCTCCTGGAGCAGGTAAAGCAACTATAGTATTAATGAATAGCCTTCTTTGCCGAGTAACCCCCCCCACCCCCCACCCCCCAATCCCGGACCGTCTAACGCCCTGCATTTCCACAAAAAGGCAGATATCGTGGACGCTCCACCTGTAAGCGTTATAATAGCGTAAATGAAGCTATCTGGCCGCGCGGAATTTTGAAAAATAAAAAAATAATTAACGAAAGTAAAAAAAAATACGGAAAAGGGCGAAACTTGTAACGCCCTGCATTTCCACAATAATGCCGATTTCGCAAAATTTCCACCTGTAGTCATTATAATAGCGGAAATGCAGATAATTGTTCGGACAGGATTTAGAAAAACCAATATTTTGGCTGTAAAAAACTCACGCACAAGACAAGCGGCATAAGAATGCTACGCAATACTAGACAATTCTCTGAATTTTTGCAGAAGTTTTTGCTCAAACCGATTTTTCGCTCATGGTCAACGCCGTCAGAGCAGACGTCTTTTCTGCAACTAAAGTTTCTTACCTCGACGAGTTGAAACCACCCTCCAGAAGTTTGAAGGAGAGGCCACCCATACAGCATTTGCGCCACCAATGCAGGCCCCGCCACGTAACGGTCCGTGCAATCGGAAACTCCCAGACGAAGGGAACAAACGCAGGACCCTCATTACAATGACCTGCCTTTACATTTCGACCTAGAACACGTACGGCCACAGGGTACCCCGTGCAAGCAGGGCATTGGGTTTGACGGCACGTTAGAGCTCTCCAACTACCAAAATAAAGCCCTTCTAAAACGCATCACTGACAAGTTTGCTAAGCGAGCTCGTAATATCCACCACGGAGCGGTAGAAACACGCCCTCATGGGGCCGATTCTGATTCTCAAAGCCACTGATCGTCTGATTGCGGTCCCCAGCCTTTTTTCGGCATCAACAGTTACCGCGGGAAGACCGGCACGCAGCAACAAACGCATCTACGCTATGGAGGGGCTGCCCATGTTGTTTCATTAGGCTGAATTTGTACTGAGCCTTATTTGCACGCTTGATGGCATCGTCGGGAGTCTTTATAGCGCCAATCGAGGTGGGATCTATGGTGCGTGCGCCATGGCATCCTTGTCACAACTACGTTGCAGCGAGAGAGAGAGAGAGAGAGAGAGAGAGAGAGAGAGAGAGAGAGAGAGAGAGAGAGAGAGAGAGAGAGAGAGAGCTCTTTATTAGAGGAGAAATCCGAGATGTATGCCGCAATTTCGAGACCAGCATTCTACTCGGCGGGGGAAGGGGAAGGAAAAGTGGAAAGAAAAAGCCCGATAGATTATAGGGCAGAAGAAGGAGGAAGAAAGAAACAATAAAAGAAGAGAAAAAAAAAAACAAAAATTGAAATTCAGTTTGTGTCAGTAGTGTGATCAAAAAGTCTGTTTTTTAAACTACAAATTACTCCAATGACTACAATCCTGTCCAGATAGTCCAGATAGTCCAACAACACCGAAAGTACTTTGCGTTGAGCTAATGGAGATGGCCATGGACCAAGAAGTACTTCCAAGGTCATTGGTCCTGGGCTGAGGCACCCTAGTTCCTGCTCAAGACCACCTTGCATGCATATAAGCGGAGCATTCCAACAGCAATGCTCCGCGGTTTCCAGCTATCCGCAGTTGTCGCAGTAAGGGTTTGTGGTGACACCAAGTCGAAGAGGTACGACTTCGTAAGCGCTGCGTTGAGGCGAAGTCGGTGGTATAACGTCCCTAATCGGAGCGGAAGTACCTCTGGCAGCCTCATCCTGAGCTCAGGGTCTATGTGCCGTACGAACGCATGGTAGTGCTCTCGAAGGAACCAGAGACAGTTCCGTTCCTTAAAAACGAGATTTCTAGGGCAAAACTCTATCGTGTAGGCTTATGGCTAGTGAAAGCCGCGGGCATGTCTGTTACGAACGCACGGGCGTGGGTATGATTGAATTTCCCGGGCAGCGCGCCCCATCTGAAGCTCCGTCCTCATGAAAGGTGCGAAGCCCTGTTATAGCAAGCCACCGCAAGTCATTCAATCTCAGGTTCGTCTATCCTGTGACACACTGGTATACGGTTAGGATCATCGCTACATGTAACAATCGGCACTACTATCTTTTTCCTTTAGGGAAACGAGTTTTTTCGTAAGAAACCGGACAGTTCTGCAACACGCAAAAAGCGCACGCAGTTCTAAATAAATCAAATCCCCTTTCTTGGGAGAAAGATGATTAAAGCGCTACGCTTCCTCCCAGGCAACCTGAGTCAAAGTCAAATCCCAAAATCCAAACTGCTTCGACCGTGTAGCAGTGGCGTAATGTGATAAACGTCGGCTTCCTAACGCGACGGACCCAGGTTCGATTCTGACAACGGGAAGCGTTTCTTTCCTGAGACGCTTTATGTACCTTCGCTTAACATCATCATCGTTTCGTGAAACCCAATGTGTAGTGTTGGCTTTCGTGCAGTTCGTTTAACGCTGACGATCCACACCATCAATGAGGCGCAGCATGTATCGCTTAAACAGAACACATTTATTACAAAGTTGCAACAACTTTGTTACAAGAGCCGTTGTTACACAGAATAAAAACAAAAAAAGTGCTCCTCAAACTAAAAAATGACCGGTGGCGTTTTAAGTGCGCATCACTTGATACGCATCGCTCACTCCCTACGTGTAGCCACCTTTCCTGCTCATGTATGGACACGGCGCAGTGGAATTGACGCAAACGTTTCGAGAGCATAGACATCATCTTCCTTGCATTCCTCACCACGCTCTGAATTTTGTTGCAGCCAGACGTCTTGAGCAAACGCAAGCGCAAACATCGCCCTGGCACGCCAACCCAAGGGCCGAGGGGACACCACTGTCGCGAATGCTCACGCGTGGCCAAATCGGGCACCCAAGCAAGCCAGTGTCACTCTGCCTTCCAGCCTTCCAGCCACGTCGGCTACACATGTCTAGCCATTTCTCCCCGCTGAGTTCTGTTTGATTTTCGTCCCTTATTCGCGAACTGCGAAGAAGCTCACATTGTATCTTGTCTGGTTCTCCCAAAAGAAGAATGAGGAATGCTCGGAGAGTAAGCTTGGACCAAGCAAAACAAATATATACGCGCAAGTGCAATGGAGAAAACGCTGCAGTCCTGGAAACCATGCCGAACGAAACGAGTGTTTGCGCGGGAATTCAGGCTTGAGACGTCAGCAAAAGGACGACAACACAGAGAGAGAAAAAATGTGAACGGGAACTACGCCATGGGAAAAAGAAAGGCTTGGAGCCCGTCCGAGTGTCCGTTCCGCAACGGAGAGTTTGACCGAGAGGCGAAGTCATTCGCCCCAACGTGCGGGCTCCTCTGTGTGTCGCGACGCTCGGCCGATTTTTTGCTCGTTGAAGGCTAGAGAAAAGCCCGAGCTGTCATTAGTGGTCGCGCGCGCGCTAGCGTTATAAGCCTGTGCGCGCACTAGAGTCGGCATACGCTTCTTTTGCTGCTTGCGAGCCAGAGCGGGATCTCTCTGCGTGAGCCGTCTGGCATTCGAAGCCACAGCCGATACACGCGACGAGTTTCTGTCGACGGTATTCGCTCGGCGTTTTCGAACATGAGGCTATAGAGACATATCGACTAGCGTGCGCGCACACCTGCCCGGTTCATTTGTACACGAAGCTAATTAGGCAATACGAGATAAGAGTAGCCGAAAATGATTCGAGGCCTTTCGTTTCTCGGCTCGCAGGGTCATATTGATGCGGCTATTCGAATACCGCTTTGGTACCGCTTCTCCTACAAACATGTGTCGGCGAAGAGCTCGCTTTTGTGCGGAGATAACGCGACATTTTCAACATCTATCCGGGAAGCCCCTTCCTTTTTTAACGTTGCATTTAATGTGGTACAGCTTGTCTGGTTGTACTTCACTTCGGCGCCGAAGTTTCGACGTGTACTAATTGATACTTGGCGCCGCGGTGTGGTATGCATACGCTCAGGACAGTGCGCAGTGTGGTCCCCTCTTCGTACTGCAAGAAATACAAAATCATGGGAAGGTGGGGGGGGTCAGGGGGGGGGGGGGAGAAATTAACCCTGCAAGCATCAAATGCGAAAGCATTGTGACTTCCCTTCGCGCCCTATGAAGCAAGGAGGGGCACGCGCGCGTTGTGTTTTTTTTTTTTTTCTCCTCTTGCAACCCTGTCGAAGCAACCACTATTAAGCTCAACTGGACACTCTCAGGCGGAGCCAAGATGAACCTCTAGCTCGGACTTCTGTTTCAAAGCCCTATACAATATAGACGACCGCCACCGAATTTGGACCTCTCGTTTGGAGTATGAAAATGGCCCTGGACGCCTTCAAATTCAATTCAATTCAAATGTATTCAGGAAAGTACAATACTGTATTAACATGGGGGTGAATTTACAGGAGGAGGTCCCAAGGTTTCCGAACCGCAGGTGGGACCTCCTATGCTAGCAGTTTTGGAGATAACAATTTGTGAGCACTAAACAACCAGTAAGTGTTGCAGACGTTATACAAATCTTATCAAACATTGTTTAACAATACGATATTGTAGAAAATACAACGCATCGTGGAAAAAAATGGAAAGTTCGAATCAATTGACAACAGAACAAGCAGGGAAAATTGTCACACAAGTAAAATATTTTTGGGAGTTAGTGGTGAGTAGCTAAGACCATCTTCAATTTTCTTTTGAAGGGTTGAAGGGAGCTAAGCGTCTTTATTTCCAGTGGTACGTCATTCGGGAAAGAAAGAGCAGAAAAAGTAGACTAAATTTGCCATAATTAGTTCTAACCTTGGGCAACAACAAGTTCTGACGGGAGGAAAATCTAGTGCAATTAGGGTTGGTTAACATATGGCGAGGGAAAATGTCAAGAACCGAGGCTATACAGCACTTCAAAAACAGGATTCCAACGCTGTACAAATACATCTTTGGCAAAGGTAATATATTAAGTTCAGTAAAGATAGGAAGAGATGGGGACATTTTTGAGGAAAACGTTAATATACGAATTGCTTGTTTTTGAAGTTTTTCTAATGATGAAAGGTGATTTTTATACAATCGACCCCAGGATGGGATACAATAGTTCAGGTGGCTATGAATAAATGCCTAATATAAAACCAGCAGAGTTTCTGTACTAAAGTACGGTCTAGCTCTAAGAAATATACGTGGATACGCTGAAATAAAAAAAAAATACCGCAGCCCACCGAGCCACCGTGTGGAAGCGTTAAAAATTGGAAATTCAAAAATGTTCATTTCCTTCACTACTTCGACGTACTGTTTGGGGCAAACTGAAAATAGAATTTCTACCCAGAAGTGCTTACTTCCAAGTGAACAAGGTTTTATTTAACCGTGAGGTACCATTTGATTGATTATGAGTTTGAACGCGCCGACGCTGCACAGGCGATCAGGCGCGCAGTAGTGGAGGGCGCCGGACTAATTTTTTACCACTTGGGGATCTTTAACTTGCGCCGAAATCTCAAAGACATGGACATTTTCGCTTTTCGCCTCCATCAGAAAAATGGCCGCCGCGGCCTGTACTGGAACCCGCGTCCTTGGGCTCAGGTGTGTCATTCCAACCTTCGCTATACGTAAAACTTGATTAAACGGAAAGGGGAACCTGAGAGAAACTTACAGATGCACAAGTTTTCCACAAAAGTCCAACGAGCTGTCGATTCATAATGTCTTAAGACAACCGGGGCAGTAAAGTAAATCATGCAGCTGGATTCGATCTATATAATATGAATTCCCATTATTGTGGTCGTTAAACGTATCACGGTCGCAGGGTATGCTCCTTGGGAACCCTTAATATCACTGAAGCGGAAACAAACACACACACACACACACACACACACAAAAAAACCGCAGCCGCGTCCCATTTTTATTTACAGACATTGTACTGGATACACGCGGAAATATGTTTCCCGCAGTGTCGCATTTTAATGTGGAACCAGAATCTGGCTGCGCCGAAGCTTCATAGAGAAGGTGTTCTTTGGTTCGAAATAATGGGAGAGGAGCCGAAGACGGAGTCATGACAAATTGTAAGCCAGTGGTCCGCAGCTATAGCCCTAGAATAATACCCATAAGGGTCGCTTCTGTAGTTCCCTGCTCTTTCGTTTTGACTCAGGAGGCTTCATTGTGAGGGTCGCATTAAAAAAACAGCCCTCGCATATAATGGAGGGGAACAAAAATAAGAAACGACCCAAACTTCTTTCCGCGCAGTTGGTGAAGCGTCACGAACCGGCATTGATACGCATCCACTTTTGCGCGAGTCACAATCGGGCCCATCGCATTCTTTATCCTCCGCAGATGCACGCATTCGGAAGAACTGTAAAAACGACACCGCATTCAGAAGTGACAAATGGTCGCCGTTTGGGGGTCCTAAAAGACCGGGGCTTCTCTGACAAAGAAGCACGGCGCGGTACTTCTAAACATTACGCGGATTTCGTGAGATCTCTGCGGCTGTGGGAAATAAAAAAAAAATCATGAACATCTGATAAAACAGCACAAACGCACAATGGCTGACCAAAGGAAGAGACCCACAAGCGCGTATGTGTCCTTTTCTTGAGTGTTCTTTCATTTAGTCGTTGTCTGTTAGCGCTGTGTTGCAAGAACACACACACACACACGCGCGCGTTTCACGCGCGCGTTGGGTTAATTAGCAGGCGCTGTGCATTTAGTCAGTTTTCTGGATATATGCGCCATGCACATGGACAAGAACGCACCCGAGTGGCATTTGTAAAAGACTCACGAAAACAGCCCGATAGTTGGCCATACGTGACAACGCACAGTTGAGGGTGAAAGCTGCGCGGCTTTATCCGTGCTCAGCAGCTGTGTTTTGCTCTTTAAGTTTAATTAAGACGTTCACGTCACGCCCCGGGGGTTGAAAAGAAGGTCCCCTTCTCCCCGTGTAGTCTGAGTGGCGCTGGCTACCACCCTCAAGCGTCAGATACAGTTGCAGTAAATATAAATGCCCCATAAAGTGAAGGAGAACACAGTCGCCCAGATAGCCGAATTGGTAAGGCATTTGAGATCTAATCGAAAGGCGTGGGTTCGGTCCCCACTCTGGGCGCGTGTTTTTCTTTCTTTCTTTCTCACGTAATAATAAAAAAATAATGTAATGATGATGATGGTTGGATGTTTATGGCGCAAGGCCAACTGGGGCAAAGAGCGCCAAGACAATAGTCATATATGAGGGGTGAAACCTGAAACACTACGAAAAGTTAGCAAAAACAAAAGTAAAATAACAAAACGACAATGAGCATGGCTGGTGTATAGGGCCAGGGAGTGATCACACGTGGTATGAAATGAGGTCTAAAAATTGAACTTCTTCTAAATATTTAAAAACGCACTTTATAGAAAACATGGGATCGTCAGAGAGGAAAAACGCTGGGTGTAGTGGGACGTGTAGTCTGTATAGCTGTGGGAAGTGTTTGCGTCGTGTTGTGTGAAGTGCGTTGCATTGAATGAGTATGTGAACTACGGATAGGGCATCTCCACACCTGCCACACTGGGGTCTTGAAGACCCCGTGAGGAGATACGAGTGTGTGACATGTGTGTGCCCTATCCGTAGCCTAGCAAGGGCAACTTCTGTGTATCTGTTGCGTGTGTCAGTGGTGTATGGTCCCAAGCGTGGTTTTATAACGTGTAACTTGTTATCTGTTTGTTAGATAATTAGAAGAAAAAAAATAATGTAACGTCACTAACCGTAAAAAATATTCTAACCATTCACCTATGCCTTCTTTGGCGTTGTAGACTGCCGGCATTTCTTTCTGTATTTCCTAACGAGCCCCTCATTTCCAAACCCGTTATATATATATTGTAACAAAGATAGTGAGCGACCGTCAGAGCACCAGTCTCCCCGAGCGGGTATGTGTTCGGCTAAAGCGGAGGCTGACCTTCTGAGTGGCGTCAATCCCCCAGTGGGTATATGTCCCCGTAGCGACACAGCGGCAGCTCCATCGACAGTGCTTCGGCGCGAGACCTGCGCGCGGACGCCAGCCCTCGTTTGGACTCTGAAACGGCCAGACCTCGTTGGTTCCTCTTGCAAGACCTGCCAATAAATCCCATTATAATATACATATATACATATATTGGAGGGGAAAATCGCCCCGCCAGTAGCGTAGTGGTTATCGCACCATACCGGTATTCTGGAGGTCGTGCGTTCGGATCCCACCTGGCGGGCATTTTTTCTCCACTTTCTGTCTTTCTTTCCAAATTCTTTATCTGTTTCAATGACCTACCACATCCTCCCCTTTGCTTTCAGAGGTTTTCTTGACTGCCAATTATTATTTCTGTGCTATTTTCAACGAGCCCCTCATTTCCTATTGGGAGTCCCCGCTTTTAAGTACAGAACGCGCGCAAGTGACAAGTGGGCACAAGTGGGCACAATGGGAAACGCAAAAATCACGCACCACATATTGTGGCCGGGCCATAAAAAGACTAAGGAAAACTGTTGGAAGAGACACTGAGCGACATTACTTCTTTGTTGGCACAGCAAAGTATGTACGAGAAAGTGATGGAGGCAGTGCAAATAGACGGTAGTTAACTAAATCTGTTTCGAATCAGACAACCGTTTTCTTTTCTACTTTTTTTCATGTTTTTTTTTTCAGTCGAAGTGTATGGAGAAGCGCACGTCCTACAAGGATAAAAACATGTGTAGGATGTGCCGCCGAAAGCTGGATGGAATTTCATTTCACACAGAAGGCGTTATCCGCCAGGTTCTTTGCAGTTACGTGCGGAGTGAATGCTTTTGTGGAGTGTTCCACGATTTTGAAAGCGCCTCATTGATTGTCGAGGTTATTAGAATATGATATATACAAGGACGCAAGTGAGTGCGTGCAAGCGGCGGGCGTAAGCTTGCGTTCGTGTGTCCTGTTTAAAAATGAGAGGTTGAAATAAATAAATAAATAAATAAATAAATAAATAAATAAATAAATAAATAAACAAATAAATAAATAAATAAATAAATAAATAAATAAATAAATAAATAAATAAATAAATAAATAAATAAATAAATAAATAAATAAATAAATAAATATCAGATGCGTTTATTCTGTATACGCTTTCGCTATGGCAAGTGGCTCATAGCATGCATAAAATAACATACCATTACACATCATAATTACGTAAAACCTGGAGTGAGAGCGGTGGCGACATCGAAGGACAACTGAAATAGGACCGGAAGAGAAGCCGAAACAAAGAATAAAGACAATGTCCTACACTGACAGCAATTTATCAGAAATAAGTCTACGGCATCATCTACGTATTCCTAAAATCTGATGTCGCGGAGTCGTGGATACACACCTTGACAAATCTCACGGAGTCATGGCGAATGTAAGAACGCTCATCCCCGAGAATGGTGTCTCCTCGAGAAATCATTTCACGCCGGCTTCCTCCCTCTTCCATTGTGCACGTTTTGGCTCCGTAAGCAATTACTGCAGTTTCTCGTGTTTACACTTGTTTCAAAAAATATTTCATTTTGGTCGTTTTTTTTTAGCTTTGTAATGCACACTTCATTATTGTAGTGGTAATATGTATAAAAAGCAGGGCACTGACCAATGTTGCAACAAAATTAACGTTTCGGGATCCGTACGGATCCCTTGTTCACAATCTTTTGAGATTGTAAACAAGGGATCCCTACGGATCCCGAAGCGTCAATTTTGTTGCAACGTTGGTCCGTGTCCTACTTTTTATATAAATGTCTTTACTTGACCAGAGGGCATTCCGTCTAAATCCCAACGACAGTGGTAAAATTAATAGAACCACCTTTTAGTCGTGCATTTTAGTTCAATTGAATTCATCTCTTCCCTTCGCAACCTATCCGCCCGTCTGTATGTGCTACTACGCGTTACGCGGTGTCATTCGTAAGTACGCATCATATGGGGTATTAATTGGAAGGCGCCAGAGCCTATATATTTTATTCCAAGAATGCATCTCTTGCCCCTGTAAAACGTCTTACAAGCAATGCATACTGTATAGCAGGGAAGCAGACATTACAGAGGCACTGTGTAGAATCAGCCCCGCGCATGTCTCCGTCAAGTTGACTTCTCGTTTTTAAATAAAGTATTGCAGCGACGTTACCATGCGGTAAGTGGCCACATAAGAAAATGATGCGAACCTCTTGGAACTAGTTTAGCAAGCCACGTACGAAAATGATGTGAACTTCTCAAAGGCTTTACTCAACAGGGTAACAAAATAATACACCAGACGTCTCACCACTTTTGCGGGAAGCAGAGTCAGAGACTCCCAAGTCCGACAGTGCGAACAAAGCCTTCTGTCAAAGGTCTTATTTACCACCTACACCTCTACCACGGCCGCTCAATGGAATGTAGGTCTTCTCCATCGAGCGGCCGTGCCTCCACATATGTTAACTTGGGGACCCTAGGGCGTACGACCTTTCATTAAACAATATTGCTCTTATATTATGGGCCTTTAATTAAATGCCCAACATGGTCCGCGTGCACTTAGGAGCCCGTCGTGCCATGTGTTAAAGACGGACGGACGGGTAGATCATTGGAAGGGCAAGGGGTGCGGTCACCCGAGAATGGCTACGCATCCAATGCTCAGCATGACTCTGAGCAAGTGCGACGAATTCTGCCAAAATTCCCTCAAGCCCAAAAAGAGAACTTCAGCCAACAGAAACACACAAACAAAAAATTTTTATGAAACATCCCCCTCGCGAGGGGCACGGTCAAATGCAGAGCATTTTCGGGGGGCGCACGACGTTAAGTAGGTTGGGTTACGTTAATGTTGTTGCAGTTGTTGCTGTTGGTTGTTGTTATTGTTGTTGTTGTTATAATTATTATTGTAATTAATGAGGAGTCGTAATTAAGTGGTCACGTGACATCATTTATTATCTGGTTCGAAAGAAATTGACAGCGAGAGCGAACGCCGAGAACAGCCCCATCACGGCACGACCGCGCCACGACCACGTCACGGCTACGTCACGATCCCGCCACAACTTTTGTTGCTCCTGCGCCAAACTACGACGCATGCGCGCCCGCCCCACCTGTTGCTGAACGCGATCCGAGCACGCAGAGAACACGCGAGGAGCAGCGGAGAGCAGGCGAGGAGGAGTGGGGGAGAGGGCGCACCTGGAACGGCTGTTGCGGACGAGGCCGCGCGCTCCCGTTTGACTCCGCCGCGGCGGAGAGGAAGCAGACGACGCAGGCGACGCGCCTCCGTTGCCATAGCAACGCGGCACATGCGCAGAGAGCAGTGGGGGTGAGATCAAGTGCGAAACGCGAGGAGCAGCGGAGAGCAGGCGAGGAGGAGTGGGGGAGAGGGCGCAAATGGAACGGCTGTTGCGGATATCGAGGCACGCCAACGCCGGGTGACATCGTGAGTTAATTGATTGATTGATTGTGGGGTTTAACGCGCCGACGCAACGCAGGCGATGAGGCGCGCCGTAGTGGAGGGCTCCGGACTGATTTTGACCACCTGGCGATCTTTATCGTGCGCCGAAATCTCGTACACACGGGCGTTTTTGCTTTTCGCCTCCATCAGAAAAGCGGCCGCCGCGGCCGGGAATCGAACCCGCGACCTCGTGCTCAGCAGTGCAACGCCTTAGCCACTGAGCCACCGCGGCGGGTCACCGGGACACTCATTTTACAACGTATCATGCTAGAATGCAACGCGTGCTAAAAGAACACTCCGGGTTAAAGAAAAAACATCGTGAGTTAAAGAAAGGCTCTGCATTTAAAACAAGGCGCGTTACTTGAGGCAAGGTGTATGGGCGCAGATAAACGTCTGGACATTATACGCTTCCGCATTATCCGACAATTCCCACTTCGGACTTTTTAGAAATTTTATTAACGTTTCTTCATCGCTAAATGTGAAGTCTTAAGACGGAAAAAAATGAAAAGAAAAAAATGAAGAAGGCCACAAAGGAGAACAAGATGAAGGGGAAGTAAAGCATATAAGGCGAGGCAGAACAGGGTGAAGAAAAAGGAAAAGTACGTTTAAGGAAAAGATGCCGAAGGAAAAAAAGAAAGAGAGAATGAAAGAAAGAAAGAAAGAAAGAAAGAAAGAAAGAAAGAAAGAAAGAAAAAAAAAAGACAGAGAAAGAGAGAACGAAAGAAAGAAAGAAAGAAAGAAAGAAAGAAAGAAAGAAAGAAAGAAAGGAAGAAAGAAAGAAAGACAGAAAGAAAGAAAGAGATAAAGAAAGAAAGGAAGGAAGGAAGAAAATAACTAAGAAAGCAGAAAAAGAAGGAAGGAACAAAGAAGGAAATATAGTTAGAAAGAGAAATGAAAAAAAAAACGAAGAAATGAAGAAACGGCCATGTGGGTCCATATCTGCGACATCAGAAAGTGGGCCCATGCATTACAGATAAAAAATTGTTTTTAGAAAACGAGAAAAACAAACCAAACTCCTATTTCTATTTAACACACAATCAGTCGCAAAAAAGGGCACTATGAGCGACTTTGATTTCTCGTTGTCTCTAAAGTCCCGTAACTGACAACGCCGAAGTAGAGAGTCCTGTGTGGTTTATTTTTAGGGGCGAAGCTCCTTAAGTCATGGGTCTGTCCATCCCTTGTGTCTCGTGGTACGTGACCGCCGCATGCTTTCGGAGATGTCGCAAGGTGGGCCGCGTTGCACGCGCAAGAATAACCGGCTGCAACCGGCAGCGCAAACTCGGCACCGGGAGCGCGAGCTTGTCTGTGTTCGCCAACGGAGGCGCGAGCACACGTGCACTGCGAGGGGGAGATCACGCAAGAGGTCACGCCACGAACGCAGGCAGTCGTTCTCGGAGATCGAACGAGACGCAAGGACCTTTGCTCGTTTCTTCTCGTCTTGTTGGGGCACAAGTTCGCCCTAAATAAAAGTTCTTTCTTTACCGTTGTGTCCCATCCTACGCGACAAATTTTGGTGGAGGTGCGGGGTAGTCCTCGATGGCGCGGAGTCTTTCACCAGGTTTGGGCCTGGGAGCATTGACTCCGAAAATAAAAGTTGATTTGTACAATGTACGCACACAGTCTTACGTCCTTCTTAATGATGTAATGGGCGAACTTTCACGGGAGAGTTACGGTTACCGATGATCTCCCCCTCTCGAGCTTCGCCCCACTTATCATTCATTCCGTGGATATGGCGTGATTTTTTTGTTACTTTGTTGTGTTATTTATTTTTTAAAAAAGTCTAGCGAACCACCAAAATATACCGTATCTACCGAGAAAAATCGCTCGAAAGTAGAAGCAACTAAAAACAGGTTGCAAAGAGTAGACGGGGCAAAACATCCTGGCACTCAATGCAGCACTAATACGAAACGCAAAGTATAAAACAGTGGCGCGTCAGCAGGCGGCACCAAGATTATCCCACCATTTTACGGCTGCTGCACTATCAAGGACAAAATAACTGAAAGCACACTTGATTTCCGAACGGCACAAAATGAATGCGCTCCGCTTCCAGTGTGCATTTCCAAGAGTTTGTTTCGTTTTCTTCGCTGGAGGCTTATATAGATTCCTCGACTTAAACCTGCGCTCTACTTTGGTGATTAAATCGGATCTCGCTCGGCTTTGGAAGCTCACTAAAGTGATGTCCTTCAAAAGGGAGCGAAGTTCGCGGCGAGGAGTTAAGGGGGAGCGGATAAGCAGTAGATTTGGATGGAATTGAAGATACACTTACCATTGTTGCCGATCGTTTTTCCTGTGATGAGGTGAGCTTAATATCACACCCAGTAAACTCGATGGGAGACGTTTTTCTCATCCTGCTTTTTACAAGACGACTTGTAAACAATAAATAAAGCAACTTGTCAGGTGACTTAGTAATCTACTTGAATAGAAAAAAATTCGAAGGTGGCCGACTCTTTTAAATCTTGCAGTGAAGAGTAAAGAAATGCCGCTACATGTGCTACATAGGTGGACAGGCAAAACGTTCAGCCTACAATGTCTATAACAGTAATAAGTCTAAAACAAGCACACACGCACACACACGTATCCACACGCGCACGCGCACATGCGCGCGCACACACACACATGCGCATGAACGCCCGCACACGCACGTGAATACAAACACGAGCGCACACACGCACACACGCACACTCACAAACCCGTATACGTGTGGACCGTTTGGGAATTGACTTTCGAAAATGTCAGAGTTCTTTTGTTCTCTGAATGATCGAGAACGGAACCAACATGCAAAAAAAAAGATCAGAAACAGAAGGAAAGGCAAAATGAGTGGCATTCTCTCCTCTTTTGGGGGCTGTTTCTCGATCTCAGGTCTTTTGCCTTATCTGTAGCTTCCATATCGAATTCTTACAGTACGGAGCGAATAAAAAGAAAGAAAGTTGAACATTCCTCTTGAACCACTGTAATTCAATAAATGAGGGCATGGCGAGAGTTTCGGTCTTAATTAAGCAGGAAAGTACACACTCTCCTAGGTGAAGAAAAAAAGCGCAGCATCCACATGCCTATTTGAGAAAGCAAACCGAAGAAAATGCAAGGTACTATAAATTAAAGTATGTCGAGTATCGGCAAAGAGCCAAAGCGGCAGCTTTGATTGGGCCGTCGCCCATTCGTTTCTTGCAGTGGCGTAACTTTGTCGCTGCGCTTTAAGCCGAAGAAGCATCGACGAAAGACCAAAAAAGGAAACAATGACACGAAGACGGCGAGGCGAGAAGCCCGCCGAATTCGCAATCCTAGTTCCAGAGGCGTGGCGCCCCTTTAAGAAGCGACTAATTTATCTGCTACACAACGTGTGGTATTTTTCGACACTGTGTCCTCTACGTCCGAATATTTCTCACACCGTAATTTATCCCTTCGTTTTGAAATGTGCCTCGCAGCTATTTCTTTAAAAGCGAAGCTATTTAGCAAATCGTTATTTAGCGCGTCCGCAGTAAACAAAAAAATTCCCCCGCATTTCCCCGAAGGGGAGTATGAGGAAGTGCGAAGCACGGGGTGATGCTATGAGGGGGAGTTTGTTGAAGTTTGGTGGCATTTTGCCCGTTAGTTACATTAACACCCCCTCGTGATCACGTTCGGCTTAACACGCCTCGTTTGTCCCTCTGCGGAAATCTTGGTGAAATAACGTGTATGTTCGAGAGGAGGAGCGCACCGCACCGCAGCGCACCGCAGCTGCGAAGCGCCGACCGGAGTGAAGGGAGAGGAGGCGCAGTCACGTGAGAGAATGCAGAACTAGCGGGTTTGACATGGACTCACACGGGCGACGAACTAGTCTCCAAACTCCTTCAGAAGTACCTGCCCATCCGGCACAACGGGGATGTGGTGACGCAACTCCCGGACTACCGAGGCCCTCCTCGCCCCGTACTGGATGAAGACTTCTCCGTTGCCGAGGTCAGACAGGCCATCTTCGCGCTCAATCGCAAGTCTGCGCCGGGTCCCGATGGGGTCACTAACAGAATGCTGCGAAACCTTGACGCCCCATCGATTGCCTTTCTGACCGACAAGATCAACGAGGTCTGGAAGAATGGCGTTGTTCCTGCAGAATGGAAAATGGCCTGCACGGTGCTCATCCCAAAACCCGGCAAGGCCCCGAACATCGAGAACCTCAGGCCGATTTCTCTAACGTCTTGCGTCGGCAAGGTAATGGAGCACGTCGTCCTTAATAGGATTAACAGGTACCTCGAAGACAACGGGATTTACCCGTTCAACATGATTGGCTTCCGAGTCGGACTCTCGACGCAGGATGCCATGAAACTAATCAAGCATCAGATCGTGGATGGCCGTTCCAGGGACGTAAAGGCCCTGCTCGGCCTGGACCTCGAGAAGGCTTTTGATAACGTGCTCCACACCTTCATCGCCAAAACAATTTCGGACCTGGGTCTCGGTTCCAGATTCCACAGGTACGTTATCTCTTTTCTAACTGACCGGAAGGCCACGCTTCGCATTGGAGACTTCCGCTCCGACGAAGTGCCCCTCGGAGGACGGGGAACTCCTCAGGGCGCCGTAATCTCCCCCATGCTCTTTAACATCTGTATGATTGGCCTTTCGGAGAGGTTGGCACGAGTCGAGGGCGTCAAGCATACCATCTACGCCGACGACATCACCATCTGGTGCTCCGGCGGCTGCGAGGGAAGAGTTGAAGAAGCTATTTAGGAGGCGATCGATGTGACCGAGCAGTACCTCCGCCCCACCGGACTTCGTTGCTCCCCCGCGAAGTCGGAGCTTCTGCTTTACAGAAAGGAGAAGGGAGGCAGACCCAAAGACTGGAAGCCAGTCTCCGAAAGCAACATCACTCTTCGCACCAGTGACGGGGGGCTGATACCCAGGGTCGACGTCATTCGGGTCCTGGGCATGTTTGTCGAATTCAATGGCGGGAATGGAACGGCTCTCCGCAAAATCATTGCAAAGACGGAAAACGCTTTCCAGCTCGTTCGAAGAATTGCAAACCGACACCGGGGCATGAAGGAGGACAATCTCCTCAGGCTGATCAATGCCTTCGTACTGTGCCACTTCACGTACACGATTTCCATGCACAACTGGCTCAGAGCGGAACGAGACAAGCTCAACGCTCTCATCCGTAAAGTAGTCAAAAGGGCTCTCGGATTGCCCATCAGGACTCATACAGAGGATCTCCTCAAGCTGGGGTTACACAACACCGCCGAGGAGATTGCCGAAGCCCAAGAACGCGCACAACTCGCTCGCCTGAACACCACAGCAGCAGGCAAACGCATCCTCGAAGAGCTAGGCTACCCTTCAGCAGGATCCTCGAGGAGCAGTACCCCGATCCCTAGGTGCATTCGAGAGAAGTTCATAGTGGCCCCCGTGCCCCGAAACGTGCATCCTGTCAACAATGAGGGCAGACGCAAGGCAAGAGCAGCAGCGATCCTCAAACAGATCAAGCAAAAAAACATTATAGCAAGCTTCGTTGACGCTGCGGAGTACAGCAATGGGAAGACCTTTGCCGTCGCTGTGGTCGACTCCAGCGGAAATATTTCTAACTGCGCTTCCATTCGCACATCAGACCCCCAAGTCGCTGAGCAAGTCGCCATCGCCCTCGCCCTGCTAGACGGTCGTGGGTCAGAGATCTACAGTGACTCCAAAACGGCAGTGAGGGCTTTTCAGAATGGCCGCATAGCTGAGCAAGCTGCTCGCCTTCTTAGCGTTTGGCGTACAGATGATCTCTCGCATCATTCAATTCACTGGTTCCCCGCTCATGTAGGACCTCTCGCGGGCGCTCCCCCGAACCTCAATGAGTCTGCTCACGAGGCTGCGCGCGACCTCACTGACCGCGCTTCCTCTGTAAGGAGAGCTGACTCGCCTCCCCCTTACGGCCACAGGGATGCTCCCGCTACTTATAACGAGGTCACGAAATTTTTCTACATGTCTAGAAGGGTCTTTCCACCCCCTCACCCCAAGTTGAATAGGGCGCAAGCCGTTTCCCTTAGACTACTACAGACCGGCACATATCCGTGTCTGGCAGTTCTACACGAAGTTTACCCCGACGTATATCGCGACGACGCCTGCCCGTCCTGCGGACAGACCTCTACTCTAGCTCACATGCTCTGGGAGTGCGGGTCCGCACACCCCAAGTTCAGCAAGGAGGAGTGGGACTCTCTTCTGCGTAGCCCCGCTCTAGACAAGCAAATCCTGGCAGTCCAGCGTGCCCGCGACCGGACCGGTGGGCTAGACCTGCCGATCCCGACGTGGGACTAGCCGGGTGCGCGACGAGCTCGCGTCATCGCCGGACCCTCAATAAAGTTCTTTCACTCACTCACTCACTCACTAGTATCACGTGTACACCACGCAGTTATCAAGCCGCTATAACGCCGCTGAGTCGCCAACGCACGCCGCTGACGACGTAGTTTGAATGCGTTAAAGATATAAGGCGCGTTACTAACACTGACTTCAACGTCGCGTCCGTGGCTTAGTCGGTAGAGCGTCGCGCTGCGGCCGCAAAGTCCGCAGATCGAAACCTGCCGCCGGATGCTGTTTTTTTTTTTTTTATATAGTGTAGTGGCCTGGCTGGCGCGCCGAGAGAGGGTGTTGCGAGCTGGAGAGTAGTAAAGGGGCTTTAGGAGAGTAGGCGAGGGGGGAGAGAAGGCGCTATGCGAGCGCGACGATTCAGGCTCGCTTAAGAAGTGCATTCGCACTTATTCCTGGCCAATCCACCACGTGGGTATGTGCCATGTCAGCGGCCAGGCAGCGCGCGCCCATCTCCCCCCGTTGCTAAGGAAGACGAAAAGCGCGCGCACCCGCAGCTGTTGCTATGCGGACGGCGGAAGGTTCGGGGTCGCTTATAAAGTGCATTCGCACTTAAAATACAAAGAAAATGACGAGCGCACCTGATCGCATGTTTCGCGGCGATCCTTCGGTAGATTAACAAAACCAAGAAAATGCCGAGAGCTCGTGTGTGCGTGCCTCGCGGTGACCACCCAGCGTCCCCGGCGCAAGTTTGTCAAGCCAAGCATACGAGCTGGGGGAGATTAACCAAGATTGACCAAAAAAAAAAAAAACAACTCCAGGGTTAGCCGTAATCGTGGCAACACTTTGCTTGTAACGAGAAAGCACATCATAGCGCACGACCCTCCAAGGTGATGTCCAATGATTATCACTTTGAAAAAAAAAATGAATGAAGCTCACATTTACAGTAATAATGATGCAAAGTAAAATTTACATGGCAGCGAAGAAGAAGCAAATGGGCTGGAGTCGTGGACTAAAACCGTCGTGATGGTCGGAAAGGTTGCGTACAGCTTGGCTAACTTCAAACTTTACGCGTTAGTGCGAGCTTCCTTCACTTTATTAAACATGATCGAGAAGCCTCAGTGGCCGAGCGGCGAGTTGAATACGAGAGACCCGGCGAGCCCCACCGGTTTATTTAAGTATACTTTCAAGCAATACGAGATAAAGGCTGTCAATTACCACATTGATACTAAAAAGCTCCAGAAGTAATTTCCCTTAGCATAGAGAACACAGGACCTTCCTAGCAGGAGAATGGATGTTCAGAAAGCGCTGTCGACGAAGTGAGCGTATGCTATAATCCAAACAATAAGAAGCACTTTTCTAAGAGAGCGCTAAATTGTAAAGCAGGTACAGGGCGCGGTTGCGCGGAGGATGAAGATTTGAGCAAGGTAAGCTCAGCGGGCGGATATGCCCACCTTTATCACAGGCAACTATTATCGATCTGCGCGCCTTCCGTTCGCGCTCTCCCAGGATTAATTAATCGCACGAGGGTGGCGACTCTCCGGTTTCGTTCTTCTTTCCTTTTTTTTTCCGTGGGCATCATTTGTGGTCCAGCTATTGGAAAGAGGGGAGTAAGAAACGCGCTCGCGATAAGCAATTAGCGCGACGCGCTCGCAGTACACTATTTCCACACTGGAAATATTAAAAACGGAAAAGTAACAAAAAAAAAAACAGAAAAAATTGTAGGGGTGCATAGGGAAATACGAGAGGCCAAATTGTTCTCCTCATCCTCCACGTTCTCTACACCATCACCGTCGCCTTAATTATCACCGCCCTAACCTGTAGAACGACGAGAATTCCCCTATTACTTGTCGTGTTCATCATCGAAATCCTCATCTTTCTCTCCTGCTCCTCCCTCTCCTTCTCCTCCTCCTCTTCCTCCTTCTTCTCCTCCCCCTCACCATCAAGCTGGCTTCTGCCTCCCTTGTGGCCCTCCTTTCCTTGCTGCTTCTCCTGCGCCTTCTGCTCCCTGGCTATCTAGAGATCTGGCTTGCTCAATTTGCCCGTCAATTTGCCCCTAGAAGTCTGGCTTGCTCAATTTGCCCGTTAACTTGCCTCCACGTTTCTTCTCTCCCGCTTAATCTTTTCCGGCAAACTACAATGAAAAGTATTAAGAGTATCATTTATAGAAGAAAGCAAGGACGCAAAGGGTCCGGTCGCTTGTGAGCAACATGGCAGCAGAAGTCATTCCAAAACACAAAAGAAAGGCAGGCAGTTTTCAGTGATTCATTGAAATGGTTGGATTGCGGAGAATCCAACCATTTATATTAAAGCAGCGGAGTCCGCAAGATCGAAATAGGCAAATATCGTTAGTCCGAGCATAAAAGGATTTTGCACGAGGGTGGATAGAAAAAGAACGTTCACGTGGGTGTATACTTTTCAGCCAGAGAAATGCCACTTTACCTCAACGCATCAAAAGCGCTGCCCAAGAAAGGATTCGCTTTAACAGAAGCAGAGACCTACTTGCAGTTTAAATTGCACTGATCATAAAAGATAAAAGGTAAACGAATTCGGATGTGGTATATTCATGCTCATTTTTTAGCCTACAGGCAACCATGATGCAGAGATAATCTAAAAAGAGAAAGAATAAAGCGAGAGAGCTGCCCCTACTAAGAACGAAGAAACAAAAGTTCAGCACGTTTTATAACGGGGCTCACGAAACGTTCAAAACAATGTCAAAACGGGGAGTTTCAAGTTCCTCCCCGAAACTTTGAAATAGCCTCACGCATTATTAACGCGGAAAGCGCTAAAACTTGGAACAACGCACAAGAGCGCAGACTCTGGAGTGTAGGATGGCACCAAATGCGGCGAAAAGCAATGATCGAAAGTAGACAACAGCAGCGAAAGAAGCAACGAGGATACAACTCGAATGCGTAATTCTTCAGAGCGAGGAAGCCGGAACAGATCCAAGATTTCAGTGATGGCCTTGCGCAAGTAGAAAGGTCCCAGAGTGACGTGACAGGAGCGACCGGAGCCATAAGCTTATGCAAAGTGGACTCGCACTTTCCTGGCTTTCTACCTTTTGTTTCTCGTCAGTTTGTGGAGGCTGAGTGAACGGTGGAAAGTTGTTCGCTTTCTAAGTTTTGCCTCTGGTTGGAGCAGCAGGAGCTCCATCATCTCATTCGGAATTTCTCTTTTACTGTAGGAGCCGGAGACAAGCGCCGATCGGAAGTGAAGCTACAGGAAGCGCCCGGGACGGGACACACCCCCGAAAGAAAAAGAAAGGTGGAATAATACTGCGAAGATTAAACGAGAGAACAACTGATGTCCCATAAGGTAGCCTCGGTATATTGGCCGTTCGGGACGTGGGAAAAAAATCAAAACATCCCCCTCGCGAGGGGCACGATCAAATGCAGAGCATTTCCGCGGGGGGCGTCCCTGCAAGTCTTATGGATTACGTATTGGTTGTTGTTGTTGTAATTGTTGTCTTCCAGCGTAGACATTGTCGATGAAGTCGATGGTGAAACGTGAAACGTGCCGTGAACCCCCTGCCGCGGCTATTACGCAACGTGGAGAGGCTACGACGCAACGTGGCGCGGCTATGACGCAACACAATCCAACACAATCCACTTTAATCCAACCCAATCCAAATCCAAGCCAAGCCAAGCCAAGCCAAGCAAAGCCAAGCCAAGCCAAGCCAAGCCAATCCAATCCAATGCCCTTCGCGAGAGAGTGTTATAGCGCCGAAATCGCGCCACCACATGAACGCGAACCGAACGCGGCGAGAGAGGGTGTTGCGAGCGGAGAGAAGGCGAGGAGGACGCGGGGGAGAGGGCGCACCTGTGGCCGACGGCTGAATGAGTCAAGGATATAAGGCGCGTGCGTAACCTTCCATTCTGTGTCGGCTCCGTGGAGCAGTCGGTAAAGTGCCGTGTACCTTGCGTTCCGCCCGCAGAGTCGTGGGATCGAAACCTGGCGCCGGAAGGCATTATTTCTTTATATAGTGTAGGGTGCGGACTACGTAGTGATGCGGACTACGGACGCCAACGCGGGTGACATCGTGAGTTACTAAAATGCTCTGCATTTAAAAAGGGCGAGGGAAAAGAGACATTGCCGGGAACTGCAATGTCATGAGCCGTTTCACCGAACACGCCGAACGCCTTTGAAAAAAGGAACCGTTTGTGCTGCGAAGTGCGGGCACACGCGTCTTCGACTCCCACTTCCGTTCTCGGGAAAACGCGGCAGCAAAACGTACACTGGGAAAAGTGTGGAGTGAGCACCCCAGGGAGTGCTAATATATACATGAACGCAGGCATTTATCGCGTGCGTCGTCAAGAGAGGCAATGCACCGCTCCGTGGCAATAGGGCAGCTGGGCGGAAGAGGCTGCAAAGGGGGACACTGCCGCAGTCAAGTTAGCTGTATACCTATGCGAAGCTGTAGCGCCCTTCTGAATTCCTCGGAACTTTCGTCGAGGCGGAAAGGCAATGCTGCGGGAAGGACGAGCAAAGTGGGATTCCTCGAGCTGTTTGATGAACGGGATCGAGATGGGCCGCCGTCCGTTCCATTTTAGTTATTCTTCTCCACCTCTCGAAAAGTGTGAGATTGAGGGGCGTGGAACGCGCGAAAATCCATTTGTCATTGTCAGTGTGGGCGGCTACTCTTGCGACCTAAGTGTGTGCGTGCGTGCGTGCGTGTGTGCGTGTACATGCGGGAGTGTGCGTGCGCGCGCGCGTGTGTGTGTGTGTTTGTGTGTGTGCGTGTTCCTGAGCGCGCGCGCGCGCGTGTGTGTTTGCGTGCGTGTGCGCGCGCGCACATATTTGTGTACAGAGAGAGAGAGAGAAATGTGTTGCACGTGCACATGGTCACATCCCCTTTAGGTTTGCAACCATTTATCTTCACCTGATCGCCGAGAGCTTAGCCGGACACTACCCAGCAGGCCCATACGGCGTCACAACAGACGCACTTTTCATCGTTATAGCTGTCAGAAGTTTCTTGTACTTAGGCGACGTAAGTGTTGGATTTTTTAGTAGGAGGTAAATTGTCCTTAGAGGCTGCACTTCGAAAAACCGGCCGTATGCTCCTCTATTTGTGGGATACCTCGAGATTTACTACCCCCGTTTCTTCTTTCTTGCCATGCCCCGTTTGCGGAAGGAAGTTTATGCTGCTGTTTGCAGTGGTTCTGTTATCAATAAGCCAATGTGTAATGCCATTTCGCCGAAAAACTGATTAAGTTTCTGGTCTTCGGCTTCCGAAACTGTACAGTACAGAGATCAGTGATCGAAGGTTAAAATTTTATCTATTACTCCCCCCTGTATTCTGAATGGCCGGCCATCTAAAAGCGTCAGGACAACTAAAAGCTTGCCGTAAAGTGATTTGATACTGTGGATAATAGAAACCAGATAGAATTTCTTCGGGCAGAAAATGAGAGGTGGGCGTTACGGCTGTCATTGTTAGGACTGGCACTCACTCACTCACTCACTCACTCACTCACTCACTCACTTCACCCACTCACTCACTCACCCACTCACCCACTCACTCACCCACCCACCCACCCACCCACCCACCCACCCACCCACTCACTCCACCATCAGCATTTGTGGTGGTTGACAACAGCTTAACTGGACATCCACTCTTGCAGGGCGGGACGGCGAATATTTTTTCAAGTTCACATTCGCCAGCACTTGTCGTACGCAACGTCTTTCCGGGCACTGCATTGCGTGGTAAGTATTAAAGAACGTTCTTGACTGTTTTCGTTTGCCTGTCGTGGCGATGTTTCCCGCAATCAACACTTATGCGTATGAATTTGTTCTTCTCTCAACCCACAAACTAAAAAGGACAGGGGGGTATGTAGGTATTTTTTTTAAAGACATTTACCCCAAGTTTCTTTCTTGTGGAAATACAAGTGCTCCGTCAACGTGGGACCAAACGTTCTCCCGTTGAGAACTAATCTGTAAGCATAGCCCAGCGAAATCGTGTTCGAGAGAAGCACAGGGGAATACATAATTTTGGGTTTGAAAATTCGGTGTGCACTTGATACTTTTTTATAAATAAAAAAGAAACATAAATGTATTACACGTTTGGCGACGTAAATGCCTGTAACATTCCCTCTGAAAAATGTCTTCTTAGCAATACAGTTTCGTGTAACAGTGAAGGCGACCTAACGGTATAATGCTTATTTTTTTGTAATTTTACCTTTCCCATGTAGTGTCTTGCAGCGAAGACTACTATTAAAAACAAAAACAAGCTCTTGGGTGTTTCGCGACATCACCCGCTCAGATGCACTAAAATTATCAGCCCAGAAGTCGGAAACACAAAATTCATTGAGATAACTCGGCGACATAACTCAGCCAGAAATGATGCTCACACATTCTCTCATAGTAAAAGAAAGCTTAGGCACCAAGCTGCCCTTTTTTTGACCACCTGCCCCGAACCAGCGCAGGTTCATTTGACCTAAGCTTCAAGTTACTGCTAAGCACAGAAGCAGGTACTCGAATGTTTCCTTTGCGGCATAATTAAGGCTACATATATCCGGGGAAGGCCTGAAAAATATTACCGGCCATTTTATGAGACGCTCAAGCTGATCCACTTTATTTATCAGCTCGCATGACGCAACGCAGCGCAACCTATGACGCAACGCAGCGTGAAAAAAGCGGTGAACGTCGCGCGAAAGTGCCTGGGGCTCCGCATCGAGGAAGTCCCCAACTAGGCCTTTCAAATTGCGCGTGAAATCGAAACGGATCCGATGGCGCCCGCCTGATAGTCTTCGTCGCTGTTCTTTCTCCTTCCCTTAAAACCCACATGTCGACTTCTCAGGGCAGTTGTAATGATGCCTTTCTTCTATAGGGCAGCACTTAAGCGCCCGCTCCTGTGGTTTTGCGTCGCCGTCGGCCTCGTCATTACCGAGAAAACGAAGAGGACACCGACGATAGACCAGAGAGAGCGAGCAGGAAAGTGGACAAGGAAAGTATGGCGAAAGTATGATGGGGAGGACGGTATGCCGAGGCAGCGCGAGACATGCTCGGCGGTGCACTTGACGGGCTGCGAGATAACGCCAAAGTAGCGGGTGCCTTCGTGCACTCGACGATGGCGCGATCACTTCCTAAGATGAGGGAAATACTGCATCTGCCGCTGCAGCTAAACGAGCTGCCCAAGGAGAGGCTCAGCGCCACCGACGCCAGAATCCAGGGGTGAGGTCCGCTGAAGCAGCAGTTATGCGCCTTCACCGAGAAGACTGTGCAGGTCGCGCCGCCCACGCATAGGCCACCGCCTCCGTCAATACATATTTGTCTGTCTGAAATACTTCGCCTGAACACATTCCGCAAAATCACAACACCTTAGCAGCTGCGATCGAATTTCCCTTGGGAAGTATTGTAATCGCAACCAATTTTTTCGCACACCACCATTGCGGATTTAATTTATTTTTGTACGTGTCCACCTTCCGCGGCGTCTTGTCAGCGGAGTACATCACATAAACCGATTAGAAAGTTACACGTAAAAGAACAGTTAAATTCAATAAACAAAAAATATTTAGTGAGATGTACCAAAACACAAACGCCGGATAAATATTTAAAACTACTTGTGTCCCGTGCCCTGCAAATGTATCGTTTAGATATGTGGAACATGAGAGAGTCTTGGGGGCAACCTATCCAGTTCTCCGGGGTAGGCCACCATGCTGGCTCCCGGCGTGTCAACCACGTGGGCCCCGAACCTACAGCAGCCCCGCGAGGTTCGCCGATACGAGAACGCAGTAGACAGTAGCCCCGACGCACAGCGGTTTTTAGATGCAAAGCATCTCTTAGTCGACCCTCCGTCGTCCGTCGGCGCCCGGCGTCCGCACCTCTCCTCCGCTCCACACCACCTGTGATAACACCACTCTCTCCCCTCCTCCTCTCCACACCACCTGTGCGCTACGCGCGCTGCTCCTCCTCTCCCCTCACCACATCAGCTGTCCAATCACGCACATGCGCGCTCTTCCTCCTCTCCACTCCCTATGATCTGCAAATAAACCCGTCTGCGCTCCGCTCAGTTGCTTCTTCGGTACTGCGCCGTCCGATGACTGGAAATGGACGCCAACGATTCCGTCAGCGAACTGGCTGGCACACCTTCAACTAGCGCCAGCCAGCACACTGTCAGAACCGCGAGCACCTCCGAAGACAAGGCTGCACAGAGGAGAGCTCGCGACGCCGAACGTAAATGGCAGCGTCGAGCAGCGAATTCCTCGCTTCGAGAACGAGAAGCCGCTTTGAAACGCCAGCGGCGAGTAGCTGATCCAGATGGCGTTCGGCAACGTGACAACGCTTCGAAACGCCAGCGTCGAACAGCGGATTCCTCGCTTCGAGAACGAGAAGCAGCAAAACGTTCCCCACTACTAGATAAATAAAGAAGACATTTGATCCGCTCCTACACGTGTCTTTACTCAAACAACCAATTAACACGCTACTGCTCCACGGCTTCGCATCCCCTCACGGTTCCCACGTGGGAAGATGGTGTAATTTTTTGGCAACTCTCAAAGCATGCGAGCACAAAGCTCGACGGCGTTCACGAATCACGCCATCCGGTCGTAATCGCGATCGGGAGGAAGGCACTCACGGCGCCCGACAGCAACAGTGCCTAACTAAGATACATGGTCTGCCACGGCCGCGCTGTTCCGCCGATCTCACCGAGAACAGCTCTCCAAACTCTATGCCATCCGCCCGCACAAGTTTGCGCATCCAGCGCGCTTATGCAGTGCACACACCGGTGGTGCCACCTCTCCAGGCACTGATGAACCAGCAGTACGCCGGATCGTTTTCAGCGTGTCGCGTCTCTCCCCGAAGCACGCAACGGC
Organism: Haemaphysalis longicornis; assembly: GCF_048455015.1. Classification (NCBI taxonomy): domain Eukaryota; kingdom Metazoa; phylum Arthropoda; class Arachnida; order Ixodida; family Ixodidae; genus Haemaphysalis; species Haemaphysalis longicornis. The sequence continues at coordinate 38,497,149 of NW_027526460.1, forward strand.
TTGGGATCGCGGGTCGCGGTTCTCCATGATTCCCACAAGGTATTAAGGTTCTTTTAAGGCCCACAGCTCAACGTCTCTGTATTGTGCTATTGCATGAAGGGGCAAAGGCCGGAGAGGTACTTTAGGTAGGCAGTCAGTATGCTGGTTCGAAGCTTTCGTGAAGGGACCTGTTGGATTCTACATTTCACTCACTCGTTATTTCCCACCCCGCAGCCATCCGCGCTCAGCAAGCATGTCTTGCTAGCGCCGGCTGCGGACGGGTCCGTTGTTTGAGGAGACAGACAAAGGCAGGGGCGCCACGGGCAAAACACAAATGGCAGCATTTATTGCAACGTGCAAATCAAATATACTGCGTACAGACTAATCGTAGGCCATAACGGTAACATTGGGAGCTAGGCATTAAACATCGCTAGAGATCGAGATGGTTCGACTCACCGATGGAATACTGGAGCAGCGGGCGCCGCACGTGCGAGCGCGGGTGCAGTCTCTGAGCTCGCCAGGAAGGAAGCGTCCCTTTGTGGCGCATTCCCTACCAGGGCGCCGAAACTTCCGCGCGCTACCGCATCCCCAAGGCAAGAGGGTGTCCCCTCGACATGCTACATTACACCAGACCCCGCCGAACGGTGGCGCTAGTGCTAAGGAAGAACTGGTTCTCGGGTAAGGCAGAGGGGAAAAGGGTCCACTCCACCCCGGCAACAACATACCATACGGTTGCTCGTCCGCTCCCATCGCGCGAGCGAAGCGCGCTGTGCAACGCCGGCCGCGATGGAAAGCTAGCCAGAAGGGGGGACTCGCGTGATAGTCGCGATCCCCACATACGTGAAGGAACCAGAAGTTCAAAATCTCTGTTAGAACCTAGAAAATATAGAAGTGTGTTGCTGTATGACGGTGTACTCATATGCTTTGTTCTCGCTTCTGTCGAAGAAAGTGAGTTTAATCTGACCACTTGAGCTCCCCTGAACCATCAGTACATCGCGACAAAGCAGCAGGCATGATTTGTTCGCAAATATTTCGCCTCGAAAAGCTGTCGCGCTGTTGCGAGAGACATGCACTGAAGTGATGGCGCACCTTAACCGCAGTTAGTAAAGCCTCTCGTAGCATCTGTTTTTTATTCATGTCGATCTTCATTTCGCTATTTTACTGCAGTCGTTGTTTAACAACCCTATTGACACCAGTGTGTCGAACCGAAAAAAATACGGGTTCGGTTACGGTTCGGGTTCAGGTAAATTTATTTTGTTCCGGTTCAGTTCAGGTTCGACTAATTCGATCCGCGAACCGGTTCAGAACTGAATTATTAGCAAGGTGCGAAAAATCAGTTTTGTATACTTTAAATACATCATAAAACTGAAGTATTTTTTCTTCACTCGAACTAGTGGTTTTTTTTTAAATGAGCTGCAATACTACTGTCAAATTTGAAAATCTAGGCCAGGTGTAACAGAAAATGTAAGGGCCTCTTTTTTCACCACCCCTACTGTCGCCCTAGAGACTACACAAAGCCACCGCCAAAAGACATGAGTGTGTTATTTATTGGTGCTCCTTGCTTCGTTTTAGTTTACTGCTTGGATGCTAATAAAGACTTAATACATTTTCAATTTGGCTTGAATTACTCCCTTGTTACGTCACTGCTGATGCTAGGTGGCAGAAAATTTGAAATTTTTTTCGGTGTTTCTCACGACTTTTTATCAAAACAACGTCCTTAAGGAGTCACAAAAGGCTGATCTTTCAAATAAGGCAAGGTAAGGCCTCGTTTTCATGGTCCATTTATGATCCTTGGCCAAGCATGTAAGAAGACGTGGCGGAAAATTATCGGCGACCACGGGCTGCTGCCCCTTCGTTATCGGGCTTACTGCGACAATCAAGAGCGTCTGCTGCCTGCATCCCCATTGCGAAACAATCCACAAAGAAACCTTCCACGTAAAGAGCGTAAACACTCGCCCGCGCACACAACATGGCGTTTTATTCGCCTTTGAAGAGCAGCTTTACCTGTACAAGAGACTACCAAAGACGCTAGTGGAAATCGGCGAAACAAAACGTGCAGTGCCCTACTCTGGGCACACCTGTCAATTCGAAACAACACAATCTCTAGAATTTTGAATAGACACATGTATCTTCGCTTACCTCACTCGCCGCGGTGGCTCAGTGGCTAACTCGTCGTGCTGCTAAGCCCAAAAACGCGGTTTCGATTCCCGGCCGCGGCGGCCGCTTTTCTGATGGAGGCGAAACGCGAAAACGCCCGTGTGTTCGAGATTTCGGCGCCCGCTAAAGATCCCCAGGTGGTCGAAATTCATCCGGATCCCTCCACTGCGGCGCGCGCCTAATCCCCTGCGTAGTGTTGGCGCGTTAAACCTCATCATCAATCAATCTTCTCTTATCCCGTGTAGTACGTTTAAGAAACTTATTTCTCCGGCACCTTCGCCCTATTTTCCCCTCTTTCTCGTTCCGTGATGTTCACCTTGCTTGTATAAAGCCAAAGTCTCGAACCAATAACAAACATGCGCGTCCCTTTCTTCCTGCGTCCCGTTTGTGGCACTGTTTTAATTCTTGTGATTATGCATGTACCTAAAAGCCAAACTTTCAACACTCTTTAGCTGCTGCAAAGGCATAGGCAAATACAGGGCTTGAACCTTGGCTGCTACACAGTGCAACACTCTCGTGGACTGATTGCACTTGCATCGTCCCAATGAGGAAGAGAGAGAGAGCGACAAACGTTTTATTGCGCCTTTAAAGGCACCTTGTGGGGGCGTGGTGACAGGCGCACCGGCGACCGTGGGAAGGGCGAATTCTGTGCTTCAAACATCGCGCATGCCAAACTCTTGCCAAAATGTAAACTCTTGCCAAAATGTAAACTCTTGCCAAAATGTCAAACTCTTGGCAGCCTGCAGGCTGCCAAGAGTTTGACATTTCTTCTTCCCAGCCTTGCACCTTGCTTGCTCGACCATCAGCAACATACCATTGCAATTCGGGGCTATAATTGCTATACTGGTGAGCAGTCGTTTCACCCTGTTGTGGCTATGGCGTTGTGCTACTGGGCCGAAGGACGCGGGTTTGTTTTCCGGCCGCGGCGGCCGCTTTTCTTGTGGAGGCGAAAAGCAAAAACGTCCGTGTGTTCGAGATTTCGGCGCGCGCTGAAGATCCCCAGGTGGTCAAAATAATCCTCAGTCCTCCATTGCGGCGCGCCTCATCGCCTGCGTTGCGTCCGCGCATTAACAAACCTCACAATCAATCGAATAATCAAATTGTCACCATGTTGTGACCGTGATGAGCACGTTCGGAGCGTTTTGATTCATTTAAAGGGTAAAAGTGAGCGAGAGATTGCGAAGTTGATGGCACGTGAAAGAAAGAAGCCCCTAATGACGCTTACCACCCGTTATCAATAATGGGATGGTCGAACCGTTTTGTCGAGAACTGGAAACCATTATTTGTTTTTTTTTTTGGTTCAGTTCCGGTTCGGGTTCAGCCGCCTCAAAAAATAATGGTTCGGGTTCAGGTTTAGTTCCGGCAAAAATACCGGTTCGGTTCCGGTTTTCGGTTCGGTTCGGTTCCGGATCGACACCCTGATTGACACAAAATAACCCTATATTTTTTGAAATATTAGATTCATATGGGACCCCAAAAGGTATTTACGATCCTTGATAATTTTTCTGAGTATGAGCCAATCGCAGAAGCTTGCCTCATTACGTAGCAACTTAAATGAGGAAAAGCAGTTCGTGAATCACCCCCATTTCGTCTATATTTATAACCATACAATTAATTTTGATTGACGCTCTCGCTAGAACTGGCGTGGACATTAGTCTAACGTGGGAATTCTTCGATGAAGGCGAAGAAGTGTGCATTCTTCGAGGTCTTTTAAATGCGAATGCATTTCTTAGTCGGGGGTTATCGTGCGTCCGTTGGCCGGCGTGCGCCCGCAGGTGTTATCTCTCCGCGCTCCTCCTCGCCCCTAGCAACAGCTGTGGCGCGCCTAGCAACCGGAGCAGGTGGTAGCTCGGGAGGGAGTAGCGGAGGGCAAGGGGAGAGGAGGAGCGCGCGCGGGCGTGTGAGGGCGCTCGCATCGAGGAGCTCGGGCGGAGTAGCGGAGAGTGAGTGGAGAGGAGGAGCGCGCTCGGGCATGTGAGGGCGCTCGCATCGCGGAGCTCGGCGGAGAGAGCTCGCGCGCGGGGCGGGCGTGTTGCGCTGATGAATGAATAAATGGTTACGTTCACACTCCCGTCTCTCTTCATTAATTACGCCATTAGTAATAATTACTCGCAGCGCACTCATCGGTGTACCCAATGCATTCGGATTTCCGCACGATCCCCTTCGGGGAGGTGGGGGGAGTTTTTTAAATAGTTACTGAGGACGAAGCACAGGTTGATTTTTATAGATAGAATAACACACTTAGTTTACAAACGCACCGTCATAGGCGGCGAAGGTTCTTTAAAAAAGCTAGACGATGAGCACGAGGACGCGGGTTCGATCCCGGCCGCGGCTGCCGATTTTTTGATGGAGGCGAAAAGCAAAAGTGCCCGGGTGTTCGAGATTTCAGTGCGCGTTAAAGGTCCTCAGGTGGTCAAAATTAATCCGGAGGCCTCCGCTACGGCGCACCTCATCGCCTGCGTTGCGTCGGCGCGTTAAACCCTACAATCAAGCAATCAAAAAGCTTGACGATAAGCAAAACAAAAATTAAAGCCGTTCACTCAATGTCAAAGCTGTCAGAAGTGCAGAGCAGTGATTGGCCACAATGTGCTGCAGTGCCGTTATGCGCTCACTGCTGCCATCCCAATAGATTTCAAATTTCCGGCCTTGCATTATCGCGCGCCCCCTGCCTTAAAATGCGTCAGCGGGAGTTCTGTTCTTTTTGTGCTTGCTTTAATTTCGTATGCTGGAGCTGTTTTACATTATTTCAAACGCGTAATTTTTTTCTTAAGTTGCTGGAGCCTTTCTTCGTCATTTCGAACGCGCCATTTTTTTCTTTCGCGGATGGAGCCTTTCTGCAGCATTTCGAACGCGCCATTTTTTTCTTGCGCAGTTGGAGGGAGCCTTTGTGCGTCATTTCGAACGCGCCATTTTCTTCTAGCCCGACCGCCTTTTTCGCTTACTATTGTGAAAGCCAACCCAACGAGCGTTCCCAACAAAATGAACGCGGGGGCTGCCGGTTATATACCCCGATTTTGCCTGAAATGTACCTGCAGCTTTCTTTGCGCTAAACAAAGGGGGGATGTATGACAAGGGGTACAGAAGGCTCTACTTTGGTCCGTTATCTGGCTGCGCCACCTGATTTCCGCAGTGGCATCGGCCGTTAGCGAGCTACGACGACAAGGCGAGCCCATAAAGTGCTCTGCCCTTTAAAAAGTGTCCGTCATTAAAGGCGTACATTTCCTGCGGAACAGATTGTGATGCCACCTATCCTAAAAGCATCCCTCGGTAACCTATAGACTCTGTCAAATGAGAAACCATGGTCAACTCGATTTCTATGAAAATGGTATCTCAGTGGTTACTTATTGGCATTCGTGTTATGTTCTGCCAGTGTCGGCAGCATACTAGTTGTCTTGGTACTTTCCAAATTTCACCCAACTAAGACTAATACTAATCTTGACTTACTAGCAGACGGGAAAATATACAAAAAGCTAAAGGAAAAACGAACAAAGACGCACGAAGTGATCGGTCGCTTATATACGCCGGGGTGTCGACTTTTCGAGACATCTCTCCTATTTTAACTGAGGTAGAACGTAAAGAAATGGGCAGGAGTCGTAGTAGGCTGAGAGGAGTAGGCCGACACCATCATGTCATCCTAGACCAAGAAAGCCAGTCAGGATTCGGTTTTTCGATTCGACAAAAGGGCCCAATGGTCTGCGGTGATGCTGCCATAAGGTCACTCGCAAGCCCCAGAGGGACCAAGCATAGGATAATTCAGGACAGCAATGCCATCTCTAATTGGTTTCTCCCGCTTCGTTCGATGCATGTTGTTTAGCTCTGTATTCGCACGAGAAGCAGGTGTATGTGCAAGCTCATTTGCGAGAACACTGCACTGCATTGTTTTGAAGGAGAAACTTAAGTTCCAGAAAAAGTGGCACTGTAGTACGTATATCAAAGCGGAATCGGCAAACAGCGGCGAAGACATGATTAATGTTATAGGAGCGTACTACGAGACCACACCAAGAAAACTCTATGTGGGTGTCTTTGGTGCTCCTTCACTTTCAAAGACCATGAAATAGCTGTAGATTGAACACATGTTCAAAGCTTCTTGTTACTGGCGCCAACAACCCTTCGGTACCACTCTAAATGGCATGCTCGTAACTTTCGGCGATGACTGGTATCATTCCCTGCAGCGTTGTGTTATGTTCACTAGTGACAGCGTGTAAGACATATAAGCACATTATAGATTTAGCGAAGACAAAGTGTACCTATCTTCTTCATAAGGTCATTTAAAATTCTTATAAAGTTAATATTACAGGTGCCCGACCCCTCCTTAATTCGCCCCGTACCGAACAATGCGCAAACCAAAACAAGAAGTCAAAGTTATATCCGTCAGGAAATTGCGCAGTAGTTGATTGCCATCGCAATAAGAAAGCGTTTTCGAGCTTTATTTCCTTCCCTGCAAGTTGTGCAACAACGATAACGAGAAAGTGGAAAAGTAGCTGGAACTTGACGATGGCGCTTTTTTCCGAGTGGTTTCATTAGTAATTCCCAATCGACGGTCTTTCTAATTGAACATGGACGACGCGTGTTCATCTTTTCGGCGCGTGGCTGTTACTTGCGCAGGTTCCTCAGCATCAAACAGCAATGACGTAGGGCCACCGTTAATTAACATCGATAAAGATGGTGATGAGCAAGCATTCCAATCCCCCCTCTCCCCCAAGTCGTACTCCGCATTGCCACTAATACGTTTCCGTTAATTTCCTCCTTGTTCCTCACCGCGGACTCAAAATCAGAGACACGCGCGTACGTCTGCAGCAGACCTGTTTGTGCACTACTTTTTTTTTTCTCTCTCTCTCTCTTGTTTCATTGCCCGCCTTATTTCTAGGCGCCAGAGACCTGTTTCTGTCGTAGGGCCGGCGCTGGGGCTGGCAGAACCGCTTGTCTTAGCAGTTACTAACGACGTCTTAATGCTTTCGCGGGACGGCCGCTAATGCGATCCACCAGCTCGGATTGAGAACTACGTGACGACGCACTATACTTAGCGGACTTCCTTGTAGCGCGTGGTTTTCCCCACTTTACCTATTACTTTTTACACGAGCGCTCAAGCGATAGTGTTCCCTTGCTGCGTTCCTTTGGCTTTATCTAGATAACATCATCGAAGCGTATCACGGGAGTTCTTTCACCGCCTGGTTTTTGTTATTCTACGGCTGTCGGAGTCCTTTCAGCTGCTTCTGTCTGCCTAGCACCGTCTTCGGAGAGCCTCTTCTTCGAATGTTCTACGTCGGTTGGTGACGGATATTTTGCGTGGTTTGAAGCTAAACGGCGGGGAAAGGTTTAAAAAGTGGGAGAGAGGGATAAAAACTTTTAGTTGCACCACCGGCGTAAGGGGCCGCCATGGCGGCACGAAGGGCCGCCACTACCGCTTGCGCTTGTGCGACCAGTGGGTGCTGGGAGTCTTCGTCCGAGCGGCCCAGGGCCTCAGTCCATTGGTCAGGGGAGGTCATGGTGGGATGGTGGTCATAGCGAAAGGCCCACATGTGGTGCTGCACTGTGGATTTATCGCCACAGTGCTGGCAGAGGGGAGAGGGGTAGGCAGATGGATAAACTTAATGAAGGATGGCTCGGTTGGGAAGTGATTCAGTTTGGAGGAGGCGCCACAGCCGTTCCTCCGAGGGGGTTAGACACGGGTTAGCCGGGGATAGTGGGTTGCGGGAGAAGCATTAGCAGTCCCTGGCGGAGTAACCTCCTTGACGGGAAGTGGTCTGGCCAGGCGCACGGGTCACTAGTGCTCGTGCTGCCTTAAGCCTGTTTTCTTCTTCGTCCAACATGTTGCATCCGACATGTCGCACCCAACATGCGGGGCACAGTTCATTCCGGGGCGTTTGGTCATCCACCACTGATCAAAATGAACTAGATGCGACATTCCGGTCCCTGTATACGTACAACCTGGTGCAATGCAGAGCGTTAGCTTGACGGGGGATAGGCTGCGCCCTACACCTAAACTGACCTAGAAGGTACCAAACCACGCTAATTTAAAATGTATAATTAAAACAATATTACACCAGTTGGGCTCGAACCCAGGCTGTCAGACGCAGAGACTACTTCGAAACCACAGAGGGCGTACATATAAATTTTTCAGGCATTAACAGACGTAATTTAGCCAGATTCATAATGCATCGGGAGCGTACTTTTCTGGCGTTTCTCAAACCTCTTCTAGACCAGATTTTTCTCGACTTTAAAAATCCATATTTAGATCGTCTAGAAAACTTGAACCAGTCGTACATTCGCAGAGGTAACAGACATTAGAAACAGTGCGCGTCTTTTTTAAATCATTCCATAGCCATTTTTCTTCTGCAATGAAGGCAGACTACAGTACGCTCCGTAACCCTTTTGTGTTACCTGGGAACCTCTTCGCACTTCAAGCATGTCGGCTTTGTAATTCTATCTTTCCCGTTTCGTAAAAATATTTCCCTGCGATGCCGCGAAAAAGGAAAATTTTATAGGTAAAAAAAAATTCTCGGTAAACTGACGATTTCGTTTTGCACTGTAGGCGGCGCTAGGCTATGCAGGAAGTGTCAGGCATGTACCCTCATGAAATCCGAATGTCGCTAACCAAACGCTTAGTTTTTAGTGAATGGGATCTGTGCCTTTTCTCTAGAAACGAGCTTTTACCAGAAATTCGAAGGCATGACGCAAGGTACTATATTGTTATACGATCGTAATAAGCTTCGTAATTACTTACAGATATGAGTCAGTAGTACGAGGCGCGTAACGCGACGTGTCATACTGCATATCAGAAAGATAACGCATGCAGCCGTTGACGCACGCACTTCCTTCCTTATCTGCATACGGCGTGAGGAAAGAAGGGAATTGCTTAAAGGTTTCACCTAAATATAAAATGAGAATTGCAGAAGATATATTTCGGTGAATTTGCGTGCTGCTGAAATACCGTTTCTTGAAGTTTTTTGCACCATGTCCTGTATTCTGCTTTTTAATCAAACGTTCAATCTATTTCGCAAGAATTTCTGACTGATTTCTATTTTTGATTAAAGCATCACCCGCTACAAGACTACGTTTGAGCAACCGTTTTTACGGGATTAATAGGCCATGGCCTCGCCTGAGCGTACACTATAGCGTATATTGATTGATTGATTGTAGGGTATAACGCGTCGACGCAACGCAGGCGATGAGACACGCCGTAGTGGGGGGCTCCGGATTAATTTTGACCACCTGGGGATCTTTATCGTGCGCCGAAATCTCGTACACACGGGCGTTTTTGCTTTTCGCCTCCATCAGAAAAGCGGCCGCCGCGGCCGGGAATCGAACCCGCGACCTCGTGCTATAGCGTATAACCGAAATACTTTGAAGCTCATATTAGTCTCCAGCGGCCTTTTTTCCTTGTTCAGGATGGAGGGGGGGGGGGGGGGGAGCGAGAGGCGAAAGCAGAGAGAGAGAGAGAGAGAGACGTTTGTCGGCCGACATGTTTCGTCCTTGGACTAACTACAACCCTTTTTGCAATAAACTTGTGTCTGTCTGGTGCTCCAGAAATAGCGCGGCGGAGGGTGGGCAGAACGCATATGTCTAGGGGATTAGTCTCCGTGTACCCTAAAGCCCCGTATTTGCTCGAACTGGTTAGGTTTAACAGCCTGGAACTACAGTCGGCGAAATCGCCAGCAATGTCTAAGGCTGAGCATGGGTGCCTGTGTGGCTGAGTGGCGCGTATATGCCCCGCCGTGCGTTCAGAAGCATTACGTCGAAACGCGTTCAAAGCCATCGTAGGGCGGATCATTAACTACTTTCACCCGGGATGACATCCTTTCCGGGCTGGTTAACGGTTCCATTAACTCGCTAGGCAGTCCGTTCGGTAATCTCTTCAATATTGGTATCGTCCCAAGGAGGGCGAACTCAGCTAAGCGACCGGAAAGCTCATTCTCCCGCCGTTATCTTTGTTATTCTCCGGAGTTGCATATCTACTGCCACAGTTCATTTTAGCGTTCTTTATTTCGTAACTTTTTGCGTTGCATGCTTATTAGCAATATTTTACGTATGTTCAAAGCACATTACACTAATGCTGCATCAGTTTTCAGCGTTAGAGGCGCTTATCCAAATATTCATTTACAATCTTCATTTCTTTCTCCGCGTTTCATGCACTATCAGATGAAAACTGAAATCGGGCTCATTTGACAAAATTACCGCAGTTTGTTTAACACACCATAAGTCGTTATAAAACCTACGAACCACGATTTAAAAAAAAAGCATCGGTGGAAAGGTTGCAAGTAATCGAAATTTCAAGGTCGCAACACCGAAGGGCAATCTGCGGGCTTTCAAGGCATTTATGTATGTGAAAGCAACTTCCAGAAGTCGTTTCGCGTGTATTCTGCAGGAAAATAAACCAAGCAACCCTGGAATTCTTATTACTATGTCCCTTTGAAATTCATGCTTGAAAGGAGAAAAAAAAAACATGCCAACCTAAGCCGGTAATATGAACTATAGTGTAGTCAAATCGAGCCAGAAGTCAGCGTTGCTCGATCTCCCTGTAAAAAACAATCAAAGTAACATTCTTGTTTGTTTGAAATAACTAGTTGCCTTGGCCTACCACGGTGCACGTCAGCAGCTGCAACCATTGCTGTGGCTCGTGGTTACCCCTTGCCCACTTACGTGACAACTGAAACACTCAGGGCGCGCATTATGCATTTAACCAGGCTGCCTGATCATCACCTTGCTAGTATGCCATCTAAACGCCTCCATGCGTCTTTCGCAAAGGTTGTAGCTACCCACATCAAGCATGCCATCCAACTATACACCTGCGATGAGGCCGCCACTTCCGCTTTGGTGTATGACGCAGCCTCGAGCATGCCTTACTATTCCAGGGTTAACGAAATAACGAGATTGTCCGACGCTAGTACTACAGCAGCTAACTCATTTATTTCACGACACACAGTGACCCCACCCATATTTACACCGATGGCTCTGTAACAACATCTGGGTCTGCCGGCGCCGTCGTTATACCACGAATGTTCATGTCCCAAGAATTCAAAATAGCCCATCTTACCACTTCCACGGCTACAGAACTTACCGCCATTCGTTGTGCTCTTCAGTGAACACCATTGAAGGAACTTCATGCCGAAGATCGGCACGTTGGCGGGAAGCGCAAATTAACACGAGGACAGAGAGGAGAACAACAACATAGACAAGACGCTGCGTTACTATCAACTGAAATTTTATTTTGAAACGACAGTACTTATATACAATAACATGGTGTTACTGAAGCCCAAGGGACATATCAGGGAGCCTAAAAGATAGCCTTACAACTATACATTGTCACTAGAAAAACACAAAGCCATTTTACGCCAGTTCGCCACGAGCCGATATATATTGCAGTTCTTTTGCTGACAGTGACGTCGCCTAATCTAAGAATTTCCGCGGCTTCGATAATTTCTCGGGTAGTCTGCTCTCTGCGTCGGCCTATTACCTTGCATTCTTCAAACACCGGCCCGCAGCCACACCGGAGGCAATGCGAGCCCAGATGGCCACTTGCAGTATTAGATACGCCGTTGCTGTGTTCGCGTAAGCCTTTCATTAAGCCATCGGCCTGTCTGACCCACGTAACGCTTTTTGCATGGGTGGAGAGGAAGCGAATACACAACTCCTTTTTGACAAGGAACAAACTTTGCTCTGTGCTGCTTATCGCACCTCTTCCCCTGTGGAGGCTCACTGTTGACTTTTCTGCAAAGTCGTGAAAAACTTGTCAGGGGCAGAAAAGACCACTGTCACTCCTGAATCGTTGTTGACTTGTTGGCACTGTTGACTTTGCAGAAAAACGACGGAGTTGCACCGAAGACTGTAGCACAAAAGTCTACCCTCTATGAACTCACTGAAGGTTTTTGTCTATATAGTGCCATACCGCTGGGCACACCACTTTACGCTATGTCTGTACCTTTCCCCTTCTTATTCTGTTTTTCTCTTTTCCTCAATGTTCCCCTTTCCCACGTGTAGGATAACATACTAGACCGTAGCCTGGTAAACAATTCCTGCCATTCCTTTACCTTTTCTCTCTTTCTCTCTCTCTCTAGTTTTTTTAAAACTCCCTCAAATCAACTCAGGCCTGAAGGACGCTGTTTTCAGACAAAAACGAAAAAAGGAAGGAAGGAAGGAAGAATGTAGAAGAAAGGCAGGAAAGTTAACCTGGCTAGAGCCTAGTTTGCTATCCTGCACGTGGGAAAGGGGAAATGGGCAAAAGAGAGAGAGAGAAAAAAAAAGAGAAAAAGTTGGACCAGACACAAAAAAAGAGTGAAAACGCAGCCAAACAAGCAAGCAGACAATCAGTGAAATTCACCGTCGTCGTCAATCCTTCCATTACAGGGCTGCAGAAAGGAGCAGTGGTGCAACGCGTAAAAGACAGATCGAAGCCATTCGACAGGGTTAAGGTGGAGCGGCAAGCAAAGCGTCTCAAGCGGTAAGATTACAAAGCCTTCCAACAACGTCAGGCGGAAGAAGACGTCACCCGCGTTCAGCTGGACATCCAACCAGACTACCGTTTTCTTTATTTTGAGGTAGCAAGATCTCAATACACTTACAAGGACGTGAAATTTCGTATGCAGTACAATGAATTTCGTAGCAGTGGTCAGTGAGAATTTAGTTCTCATAAGCTCACGTTTGACATTTCACTTCAGTTCTTGTTTCATTTTGCCATTAAATCAGGGGCTTCACATGACGTAAACTTGGCTAACGGCCTTATCCCTTCCCTGACACTGACGCTTTGAAAAAGACTAGAATAACGCCGCCGGTCTCCTCTAGGTCCAATTTTCTTATCCCGGGTAGTGCCGGGACAACACTAAGAGATAAGAAAAAAAAAAGGAGTCTGGCAGCAGCCATATAAATATAAAAAGGGCGATGATTGTAAGGAGGCGTATAATTTGTAAATAGCGACTTTTATCCGCTCAATATGTCGGTCCTGAGCGTATGCACAGAGATTCAAAATTAAAATATAGAAACAAACGTATACGGTACATTTGTAAACATCCCGTAAACTCTGATAAAGGTATTACTTTCTCGAACCGTTTAATTTAGTTGGTTGTAGTTTCTTCGGGCAAGGATAATTTATACCAGCAGGAGCGTCTTTAATCTCTTGAAGGAACAAACGAAGACATACGGCGGACTCACGTGTTGCGAGTGCTGTATATGCGCAGTTATTCCGCGGCCAACGAGAAGCACGAGCGAATGTCTAAATTGAAGAATTCTCTCTTTTGATCCGCGAGATGATGGAAGACTCGCATTTTGAAAAGCCCTGGGAGCATTATTAGTGCCGAGGAGACGACGAAGCTGTTAGGGCCGCGTGTTTCCCGAATAATGAACGTCCTTGTATCGCGGTTCCATAGCGCTAAGTCCTCGCTTTCTCTGCGCCAGAATTTGGAAGATAGCGAACCATAAGCTGCACGGATTTGTGGGACGGAACAGTGTAGTTTTAGGAGATCTGCCTCCGCGCCAAAGAGGGCTATTTCTTCTATCGTGTTTTGCTGTATGCATCAGGGTAAAACCACTCGTCGCTTTAACAACCTTTCTCTTGAATTATGGGGTTATGAATACGCGTTCCTTTACTAGAAAGGAGCTCGCACGAACTCATTTTCAGAGTGGCTGTGTGGATTTATGCTTTCAACAGCACCTGCATCCGGGTGGTGTATAGTTACATGGTACTGCCGGGTTTTGCGTGACCAATATCATGGGGACAGCGTGATATAAATAGAACCGTTAGGAGCTGCGTGTATCTGCTTGTAAAGCAGCGCACTCTTCGAAGCTTGCAACTACCACACAGTTGGTTATAATGGCTATAGTTTTAGAACCGTGGTAAATTGGCATAGTTGGTACAGCAGTCGACCGATTTTTCGAGCCTGGAAGGGAACGAAAAAATGATCTGAATGAAAGAGCCGTCCGGAAAATTCGTGAGCTGATAATGATGATGATGATGGTTGGGTTTTTTATGGCGCAAGGCCGACTACGGGCAAAGATCGCCAAAGAAAAGTTGTTTTATGAGGACGATGTGATGGTAAGCGTAAAACATTCAACTACAATTGTACGTGAAATGACATAAAATGACAAAATCGTGAGCTCCGGAAAAAAGTCCGGATTATCCAGCAAGTCCCAATTTTCAGAGTCCGAAAAAACGGTCGGCTACTGTATTTATACTTCGTAGAGTTTAGCTAAAAAAACAGGTACCGTGAAAAGCGCCCCTTCACCTTGTCCTTTCAACACCCCACAACATTTTTTTTTCACTCAGCGCTGCGAAGTCGCGGGTTTGAATTTTGTCAGGAGCGGCAGTTTTTCCCAAGGAGGAGGGAAACAACACACCCGTTTGTGCGGGAAACGGTGTATAATTAGTCCGAAGGCCTCTTCACAAATCCAATCCCAGTCTGAACGCCTACTCGGAAAATTCCAGTTCAGACTGCTGGCCTCCCATACTGGCACAAAACATGAGGCGAACCAGGCCTCGAACAAGTCAAATACGGCCTGCAAAATTAACGAATTTCTGACTTTCTGACGACGCAAAATAATGGCCTTCCGTATGGAACGAGCAGTTAGCATGATTGCCCTAAATGTTTATACGATTTTAGCTTTTTCCGTCAGAGATTTCACAGTAAAATCGATTTCCGTACCGATTCCGCGTCTTGCTCTACAATTTTGGCGGGAAATAATGAGGCAGTGTTTTGTTAGCAAGCCAGATAAGGTCCGCAAATCTCAGGTTTTTATGCATAATTGCATTAATAGCATGGCCGGAACTAATCAATGTCTATTGTCGGTCTCGTTTAGTTCAAATATCGCCACGTGAACAAAACAGCGCTCAAATTAACCTGATACTCGCTTTATGAAACACTCTTACACGTTCTGTCATTCAGAGTAACGACAATAATCTGTCGAGCTGGAGCAATACTTTCATAGAAAAAACCCCCCATCCCAACTACTTCCACCCAACAACGCTGCAGCGCTGTGCACGGAGAAATTGTTCGAGGTGATGTGGTGCGCGGGATATGGCGTCAGGAGAACCCAAGTCGCCAAAAGATGGCGTCGCAGATTACGACTGCGAGAGGGAATGGACATTCGCTGTGCGCCGCAGGGCTTGGAATGCTCTCGTACGCTGCCGGAAATGGAAGCGAGAGGAGGGCCTCATCCGGTGATTCAAGCCGTCCTGGGAGTGTAAGGAGAATAGCTGGAGGCGTTAGTCAGCAAAACATGTTAAACGGGGAGAAGAACAAACAAACGAAAACTAAAAAGAAAAAGAGGGAAGTTGGCTGCTCGTGCTTTCTGGAGCATGTCCTCTCTCGTCTCTGCCCTTATTTTTGCGGCATGCATTGATTAATTTATAGGTATTTTATACCATGTCGTTATTTGGCAAGTAAGCCAGGGTTTTAGGGCTCGGACCAAATTTTCATGCCCGCTCCTTTTTCAAACGACTACTACTGGCCGGACGTTTCATACGTGCCAGCAGTGCTTAGCGTACAGGTAGCCTTGATACAAATAGGGCCACACCGAAGTGCTAGCAGAGTCTCAGATGAAAGAAAACATAGTTTGTAGTCATCGTCCGCAATATACTCGAGCTGAGGGCTCCATTAAAAGCGTTCCCAACCTTCCGAAGTCTACTCGATGGGTTGGTCCACAGTAGGCTCACTATTTTTGACCAATGGCGGTAGTGATGAAGATTTCTTTTGCTTCTTTCTCGTTGTGGCACACCGGAGGCTACGGGTGTAAATGGGAGGAAGGGCACCTAGATATCTGTTTAGCTTTCCCGGATATATTTGCATGTGCTAGCGCTCGAGGAGGCTTCCTTTGAATCAATTCGTTTGGGTGTCAATCACCTGCGCGCCATGGAGTCAATGCGGCAGATAGGGTTTCACTGGGGTTTGAGTGGAAACAGCGACGGCGGGTTTCGGTAGTTTTAGGGGCAGCCCTTTGGCAGCCGTTACCTGGGCTACGCGGGAGCGGCGTCTGTTTATGTCAGCGATATGTCCGGATTCCAGTCGTCCCTGGAATCCAATGACCCTGGAAGCACCAAAACGTACCAATTGTTTCAGAAAAGGACCACGAGTGCACACGCACTGTTATACTGTTATACTGCACAGTAGCTATGTTGATGGAGTGCTTCGTTACGGCCTCCCTATCCTGTATAAAATATCTGAGAGAAGCAAGAAGAAAGCTGAGGAGCAAGAAACAACAATCTACGCACCTGTCTTAGACTTCCGATGGGATTTTAGAGTGTTGAAACATCGGCTACACGCAAAAAAAGTATGAAGAGTGGATGGTGGATGAGCTGAGTTTGAACTTAGCTGCTGCGCGAAAGCGAGCATGCGCTGGAAAGCTTGGAGCAGCTGAGAAAATTGTGATTACATCATTTGAATTTGTGCTTGTATTTAATTGAAAACCTTCTGACAATATACTTTCCAGGCGGACAAGCGCCGCAAGAGTGGCTTTTCCACAAGTAGCATCTAAAAGAGAATGCAAGTAAGGGTCCATAGCAGTCACCTGACGAGAGGCAACACCCGCGTATTCGAAAGCCCGCTCTTTAACGATGGCTGCTGCTTTTGCCCGCGAGCAGCGACAGTTTTCCGGAACCTCAAGCACTCTGACTTCCCGTGCACGTGCACGGCAGTTGGAGTAGTCTGCTGGATGGCCCTGCTGACAGAGGCAGCCCTTTACCGCATCTGCATTACAGTGAGACGCTGAGCGCGCGCTCCAACACGAGCAGCAATGAAGGGACGCCAGCACCTTTTGCACTGCAGAGGACGCGGTTTTAATCGATCAAGTCTGAAACGAGTGGCCAGACGTTCATTTCGGAAGGGCAAGTGAAACCTGCAAATGCTGCGATGACTGATTCAGTGGGGACCCTGCTGTTAGCCTCTCGGCTGCAGCGGTACACCGCCACGACACCAGCGGCTGCAAATTTTCAGAGCACGTCCGTGGCCCTCAACTCTATGGTAACACCCCGCATGACGCCTTCTAAACACGCAAGATGATGAGGGATAAACGCACTCACCGGAATGGAGCTGAACATACGACAGTACAACAAGTCAGAAATGCAGGTCAAGTCTGAGGACCTGCACACCAGGCCACCCTTGCCAAACATAGAACATCGGCCACCGACTGGTACGGCTGTGTGGCACCCTGCAAAGGCGACTGGACTGCCTCGGAATGGGTGAGCCGAAATGGTGCTCCACTAGTCGCCACCACAGCCACAGGAACCCTGTTCACGGCATCACTGAAGAAGAAACTCAGAGACAGCTCCTGCGCACATACGGAAACCTACCACGGCGATGGACCCTGGCCGGGAGAACGACATCAGCTGGCGTGCTTTGTGCACCTACAACTTAGGAGAAGCTACAACGTTACAAAGTGCGCTGTAAACACAAAGGCAATAGACACGAAATGCAAAAACTTTGGCCAAACCCCGAAAAGATAAGCAAAAAACAGAAGCGATAAGAAAGTTGTTTGAACCATCTTTGTCATTAGACGAAGGGAGATGATGGCGATGGAGATTGCGGGTGAGGTGAAAGGAGGTTGAACTGCAACTATCGAAGTCCAAAGAGCCATCCAATAAAGTCCACGCCTCGAAAGCTTCGCGTTTAGACTATCTTTGTGGTTAGACGGAGGGGCGTCTGAATTTTTTTAATAATCAGGTGATACGCTTGTGCGCAACTAATCCCGGTTTTGATGATCGTTGGTTTTTTTATGACGCAACGCCTACTACGGGCGAAGAGCGCCCAGTTTTTCTGTCGCGCCCTGCCGACATGGTCTTTTTACCCCGTAAATAGTTCATTTACAGCTCCCGCTTATAAGAAATAGCGCGCGGAAAACAGGATAATTAGTTATCAAAATTTATTTGCACGAGTTTTATTCGGAAGCAAGGTGGTTTTTATTGTTCCTTCGGCCTCTATTGAGACCGCTGTAGGAGGGACTCTTGCCCATACCTCCGGTAGCACGGCAGTCTACTATCTCGTTCAGGCCCCATGCGCTGCCATTCCTTCGCTGCGGAATTTAATTAGAGCCCTCCTCATCACCCCAGACGATTCAATGCAGTATAGTTCTCCGCCAGTTTCAACGTCAGAGCTAATTTTGCGCAAGGCAGACACGCTGTTCGCACAGACCAATATAAAGCGTCTGCAGAAGTTCCATAAGAAATAAAAAAGAGGCGCTGTGCATTATCACTAATCTCATTTCTTCTTTCCACAAGAACGCGTAAAAGGTATAAGGCGCTTACAAACTCAGCGGCGGCAGAAGGACGTCTTGGAGGATAATTACAATGCATGGTGCCTTGAAGAGTACAAACTTGGTTATTTCCATTTTGTATTGCCTCGCACCTTATCTCTCTCTCTCTCTTCCTATTCCAGTTTAAACCAGTTTCCTTTCTCCCTATCTTTCTGTTGGCATCGCGAGCACACCACAGTGGGACGAATGTGATGCGAGCACAACTCCGCAGCGCTGCAGTTCGAGCAGCGGCACCTTGCGGTGCGACGCGGCTCTCCTGCGAAGTAAGGAAGGCGTGGAGCTGCGCAGACGGGGTGGGGGAGATGACGATGTCGAGCAGTCATTATTTCGGCCCAGCCTGCCATCTCAAAGAACAACGCTGCAATGAACATCGCAGAAAGCGAACTGCTGGCGAGGATAGCTAGATAGGAAGAAAGGATAGGGACAAACGTCAACTCTTCCCTCAACAAGAACAAGTAGCCACATGTTGTGGCGTTACGCTGGCCACTGAATCGTGAAGCTCATCCTGCCAGCCGGTAACTGGAAGGCTAGAGTCGTCTCATGGGCATACGTATACACGCAGCATACCCGTAAACGAGCATAGGGACATGCGTACCTTGCACTCGACACCTCACATACTGCTTCTACCCCTTAGCTACCTTTCTGACGGGAATAAAAGGTAGCAATAAGAATGAGATTCTGCTTTATTGATCTAGGGGAATCTCATTCTACCACCTATTAGCTCTTGTTTTATTCTGAGGACTCCAACGCAAGCCGCTGTTTTGATGGTGCCTAGTAATTCCTTAGTCTAGAGCAGGGCTGGTTTCCGTCTTCAGATGTTGCGTTGCTTTATATTAATTGCACTTTTTTGTTTTACGTGTCCCCGGGCAAAAACAAACAAACAAAAAAAACTGCGGTAGTAGACTAGAAAAGAATGGCTCGAGGCAGATGAATCTCTGGCTATTCCGCTGGAGGTGAAAAAGAAAGAAGGTGTAGGGCTAATAAAAAGCGCGGCGGTTGCATAAAGATAGAGCATTTGCATCGCTTGCGGAAGGACCGTGGTTCGAAACCCGGTGCCGCGCAATTCACAGCGTATAAAAACAAATATGCGTGCTGATGAAATAGCCAAGTGCACTTAACGCAATACCCGTACACTTGTTCGGAAATTTGGTGCGGCAAACTTATGTAACAAGTATGAAAACTGCAGGTGACTCAAAACGAAACAAGAAATCACCAAGGGTAGGAGAAATTCAACTTATCCTTGAGAATCCTCTCAGTGCTCATGATACTTCTGTTCCATGACGCATTTTGGTATACGTCTACGCATGTTTGCTTATGTAGTAGGCTTTTCTTGCGTCTTAATTGTTGCGCGGCCACTTTAAAATGCTAGTCGCTCCCGGTGATTTATTTAAATGGGAAGCCTTATTTTTCTAGACAGAATTACTCGCAGTATCACAGCTGCAATTGGCACGGTATAAATAGTATGTTTTGCGAGTAGTGGTGTAACTATGCGGCGTAAAATAAAATCAGTTTTCATTTATTTCTGGAGCAATACTTTGTCGGGAGCCCATTCAATTGCGATATTTAAGGCTCACTCAGGAACGCTCAAAGCTTACGGCACTAGTCCGGATCAGTAGCACCAATGTGATGCTACTGTGATGCTAATGTGATGCTTTCACAGTGATGTCTATTTGTTCTTTTCGGGTTATGTATACTTTTTTCATCTTTGAGCACAAGTGGTTGTTGTAAGCCCACAGCAACGCGAAAGAGAGTCGTATACAGAACTTGAATAACAGCAAGATACGCAGTTGCATCATTTAATGGCTTTGAACATCCGTTCATTGCACCACCCACCGAGCACCCACGAACACCCACCGTGAGCGAGTTGGAAGCGGGAACTTGTTTTCACTTACTTGTCTCTTGAGAATAGTTTTGCTATTGGCATGAAATTATTTATGCGAACCAGGCCAATGTATCTTCTACTACGTCGAAGACCCGAAGCAATGATGCACAAGTGAAAAAAAACCTTGTTCCCGGAATAGCAAGCGTAACGAGCGATATACCGTCAAGATATTGTGCGACAACAGGAGCAACAAGAGCAAATTGCGCGATAATTTATGCCAGAACTCATGCAACAGCACGGACAGAAGACAAAGTGTAGGTTAGAAAAGTTTGAACAACTCGCAGAACGACTGACGTCAGTAGGGAGCAGAAACACAACTTCATTGGACTAACAACTAGCCTATTAGCAGACGCGAATGGGTTACTTGCTCTGACGTACAGCTACGAGGCTTGAGATCTCTCAAACGTAGCTCTACAGACCTGGGGAAGCACTCCGCATGATACGCTCACCGCCATGCCTATTACTGCAGGAAATAAGAGATACAACATAGTGTCAACAATGATACCAATGCTGCAGCCAACCCAAAATGCCATTGAAAAGAACATCGGGTACATAGACCAGATGCATAATCAGCGGTATGCACCAGGAAACCGACGCCACGGGAAAAAAAAGAAAAAAAAATCAAAATTCTGCAAGGAAACGAACCAGTTGTCGCAGTAAAGTACGCTAAACTACCACCTTTAATGAAAACAATCAGTAAAGGAAGGACATGGAGCCAAAAGCATTCAGCAAAGCGAATATGACCCTCCCCAGTCTTTACCATACGCGCTAATCAATCTCTGCCATGGGAAGATGTAACAGTAGTCACACTCAAGCCACTGGCGCAAGATGCCTGAGAGCGGATCGCGAAGGTTGTTCAAAGGAAAGTTAAATGTCTGTAAAGAAGGCAGGACTTCCAGTAACGGACGCAACGGGTGGTCCAGTCAGTGATACAGGAAGCCAAGCGGATATTCGCTCATACATTCGAGTGATTCACAGACAGAAAAAAATGGCTCCAACCCACGCTCTGAAGGCGGTGGGAAAGCAAAGCTGTAAACGACACCCACAACAATTGCCCATGCGACGTCACTTCAATTTACACACGTGGCTCTACAAAGAGTGAAACCAGAGATTCTGCCTGCCGTTCCCTAGAGTTCGCAGGGGCGGCATCCCGAACGCAGCAGCAGCGTCGGCTACGGCCGGGCTAGAGCGGCGGTCGCCGCCGCTGTAGGCTGGACGAGCGTTGGCAGAAAGAAAACGGCGGGGAGCGTCATTCGAAGGGTGAGACAGCAGAACCAAAGTCATCCTGATGTGGTATCTCGGGGCCCCATCACCGCTCGACACAAGCGCGGACACCGCTACAACACATGTGAGCTAATTGATTCCTGTTTATACCGATTTAAACAAGTTAGTTTAGTAAGTTTGAGAATTGCGAGGAAGCTGACGGAGCTTTCATAATCGCTATTTATCAGAGCCAGTTGCTCCTTTCGCCTGTTGTAATACCTATTAAAACACAACCGAATTGGTTTGCACCAATTTAGAAAACGGAGACCCATTTGTGGCAAGCAGTGCGCGAAAGGCAGTGTTTGTTTAGCAGCCAGATGTCTGTATGTCGCCTCTACATTTTGTTTTCGTGCCCTGCAAACCAATTTTTAACGTATCTTTGCTGTACGACCACTTAATTCCGTCGTGTCCGGGTTACCCAATAGGTGCTTTCGGATAATTTAATCAAGCTGTGCGAAGGAACCGCACAGTGGACGCGAAGCTGCGCCTAACCAGGCCCTAAACAACCGTCGCTAAAGCAGACGACAAAGCCGAGTCGCGCCGATGCGCCCTGCGGCTTTAGCAGGCGGGGAACAAAAGGTAAATTCACCGCGCCATCTACACTGTGCTCCTGTTGGTGCTCCCTGAGTGAAAACCGCCTGTTCCTCCGCAGCCGCGTAGGGAGTTTCTTGTCCCACACGCCACGAAAGAACCGTTGGCTGGTAGAGGTAGAAAGCTTTGCTTTAAAATGCGCAAGAATTGTCGTAGTACAGCTAAGCTTGAGGCCATTCTCGTCGCAGTGAGGACAATTGTCCCACTGTAATTTGCGCAATAGTTCTGACTGCACCTACTGACAACCAGAAAGAGTCAAAGAATCCTGGAACGACAGCGAACAGAGGTTGTATGAGCGACAGAAGGAAATGGTAGGCTGTCATTCATTATCTGAGAATGCTAGCCGAATGTACTCCACCCCATTCTTAACCTTCGAATTATTTCTGCCTCATGGTTGGGATCTAGAGTCACAACTTGGCCTAAGCAGATATATTCCCTTACCCCTTCCACTGCCTAGTCACCGATCTCAAACCGCGGTGCTGTCCCGAGGTTATTGATCCTTAATTTAGTTTTCTGCATATGTATTAATTTTCAGGCCCACGGTTCTACTGTGTTTGTCCAGTGCGGAAAGCATGCTTTGCAATTCGTCCAATGAGTTACTTAGCAAGGCATCGTCATCAGCAAATCTGAGGTTACTGTGGTATTCTCCATTATTCCTTACTCCCACCTGTTCTCAATCCAATGTTCTGAATACTTCTAGTAAACATGGTGTGAATAACATTGGAGAGATTGTGTCTGCTTGCCTGACGCCCTTCCTTATAGGTATTTTGCTGCTCTCCTTATGGAGGATGATGGTAGCTGTGGACCCACTGTAAATATCCTCTAGTATTCTTACATAATGCTCGTCTACACGCTTGTTCCGTAATGTCTTAATGACTTCGAAAGGTTTCGACCGAGTCAAATGCTTTTACGGAACCCTGCTTGTTCTTTAGGTTGACTGAAATCTAAGGTGGCAGAAATTCTGTTACCGATTACCTTTGTAAGTACCTTGTAGACGAGTGACAGTAAGCTGATCGGACTGCAATTTTTCAAGTCCTTCAGGTCACCATTCTCATGGATTAGGATGATGTTCGCGTTCTTCCAAGACTCCGGTACACTTGCGGTTATTATGCATTGCGTGTACAGGTTTGCCAGTTTTACTAGTACAATGTTCCCGCCATCCTTCAAGAGGTCTGCTGTTATCTGATCTTACCAGGCGCTTTTCCCCCTTTCATTCTTTCAAAGGAGAGCATACAACACCCGAAAAAGAAGAAAACAGATGGAACGCCAAAACAATGTGGGATTGTGCGTGCAGGCCTTCACTGGGGTGCCTCTACGCGGTGTGCAAACCCTTCGAAACGGGATTGAGACCTGCTTTGCAACACCTCACCTGGGGTGATGACCCGGTAGTCTAGCTCGAAAGCGGCAAGGACATGGGAAGTATATCCTCACTACTCGAGTGGACCTACCTACAAGAAGCGAGAGCCATAAAAGATCTTCCCGTCACTCTGGTATTTTGCTCAAGCAAGCAGCATCTTTACCTCCAGCTTTTTATGAGGCTTAACGGCCTTAAACCCCAGCGACCTCCTCCCCAAACCGACCGAGGCGTCATTATTTTTCTAAATACAATTAATTAATACAGTACATTATCTCTGGCGAGAGCGATTCAGAAGCTCCTGTTAATGTTCTGTGAATACAGGATTTTTGCTGGATATATATATATATATATATATATATATATATATATATATATATATATATATATATATATATATATATATATATATATATATCCAGCAAAAAGAACTGACTATAGTCAGTTCTGTTTTTTTCAGTCCTAATGTTCTTTATCACTCACACCTTTGTTTTAAGGACACTAATAAAAGCACAGGACCGAATAAAAGCAACCTGAGCGCCACCGAGTGGCAAGCAATATGAAGATTAAAAGCTCTATGACGGCTTCTTTATTAGATTACTCGATAGCGGAAGCCCCGGCGTCGTCTTAGCGGCGAACCCACCAGAGAGCCTTGCGGAAGAACTTTGTGAAAAACAAAATACCTTGAGAGAAAAAGAAAAAAAATCCAGTAGCAGAAAACAAAAACCTGAAAAAACGTCGACAAAGTCTTGATGCTCCGGTCCAGTCGGCCTACGCCTAATGAAATAAAGATAACCAAACTAAAATATCAAAGCCGAATGCGACGATAAACAGCGCGAAAGACATAGGAGTGATGCCCCATATCAGGTTGCGCGTCTTATGGATGATAAAATATTTGTTACTCGGGGATTAGTTACGCCCAGGGGAGCCATGAGCTGGGGTGCGAACAACGCAACAGGGAAGGATGAACAAGGGTAACTGGGAGCCTTGAAAATAAAAATTCCCGCGCCTTCCCGCGAGGGGAACACGAGTAAATGCAGAGCATTGGGGCCTCAGTACTGATTGAAGGCAGTGTTGCTTCCATCGCTTCTTCCGTGATGCTGGAGTAGCAGACACGAGTAAACGTGGGCACGAGCGTCAACCAAGGAAGGAAGGAGCAACGCAGTGACTGAAACACGAGCGACCGCTAACCGCTATATTTGCAGCGCGCGCAGTAGAGGGAGAGCAGTACGGGGGGGAGAGCGCGCATGCACAAGCAGCGCGCGCCCTTCCACGCTCCACCGCGCTGCTGTCACGCACCTGTTACGCCGAGACCGCGACGGAGCGAACGGGCTGACTACGACGCATGCGCGCGCCAGCTGCTGTTGAGAGGGAAGGAGAGGCGCACCTGCTGCGGACGCGGAACTGTTGACACCGTCCGACGCAGGAACAGGCGAGGCTAAGAAATGCTCTGCATTTAAAAGCACGTACCGAAGCGAAGCGATTCAACGTACCGAAGCGATTCAACAGTGTTGGATTACTAGACGACAAAGAAAAGTATTTCGAAGAACCACATCGCAGTAAGCTCTTTCCGGTATCACATAACAAAGGGGCAATGTGATGCGGTCGAGCAGAATTTGTAATGACATAAATTGGCGCAAGAAACGAGCTACAATCAGCGCCACTGAAAAAATAAGCACAGCCTCTAATGATGTTACTCGGCACAAGAGGGCGGCTGACAACACGTAGATGATCTCCATTGTCTTCAGCTGTCGTTAACACCATTGTTTGACCTTCTCTTGCTCTCTTTTCTGAAGCCTGATGCGAACGTTAGGCGATATTCCTTTCGACCCAATGTCGCAGGCCCCAACTCGCATTTGGAAGCGCTCCGCCCTCTGAAACCTTCCGCCCTCTTATGATGCCGATACGGAAATGAAGGGTCGGCCCCGGGGCTTGCATCCGGTCATAAAACGCGACGCGCGAGTGTGGGTTCTCTGCCCTGCGTTGGAAGATGAGCGTACGAACCACAATGGCAGGGGTTGCAAGCTGCAGGGACATCATTATTGTACTTCTACTTTTGCACGTCGAAAGCTCATTGAATCTGCATTTTTGTGGGGTTGGGAACACGATATTGAATTTGCTGGGGGTGGGGGGACGAGAGGCTGGCGTTACTGTTAAAAGAACGCGAGGTAATAATTCCCGAAGAGTTAGATAAGAATGTATGCGCCATTTTTAAATACAGCAAAAACCTTATCGCTTCCACCAAACACCCTTCACGCAATACATGTCAGCAGAATATTATTTCCGGTAACGCACATGAGCTGAAGAATCACCACGTATAGTGTACCCAAGAGGTACCTTTGTGCAAATAATGTGGGCAGGCACAGTGTTCTACAGATAGCTCGCCATGACGTGTAACTGTAGCAGCCATATTGGAGCGCTGTTTGCACGGGGGAGGGCTGTGAATTCATCTGCTTCTTTTAACTCGAGCAGCGCTCCGTGGAAGCTGAGAGAGAGAGTTGAACGAGGAAGGGTGGTAGTGTCGTCATGTGCAAGTCATGTGTACCCGTATAGTCGCTTATTAGGTGACACTCCAAAACAGTATACGAGGACCGTTTCTGGGCTTGCAAAAGGGGTGCACGATCAAGTATGTCCATACGTGTCGAATTACCAAACTACTCTTGGAGGTGGGGTACCCCTTACGCTCATTCACACGCCCGCCTTTCTTCCGTCTGGCTTCTTTGAACAAATGTAGTGTTGCGAAAGGACTTTATGGATCTGCTATGTAAGGAAGTCAGACAAACGAGCAACGCGGCAAAGCCACATTTTCTTTCGTTTGCGTTTGTGGCGAGGTTTGTCAAACCAGAAAAAGAGGAGTGTTGCGGAATAACTTGACGGCCATCTGAAGTGCCCTGACGACTCGTTGCGGTCCTCGAACACTCCTTTGATAGCCACCGCTCTACAATAAAAGCATTCCAACAACTATACTTAAATTCCTGCAGTTTTGAAATAAGCATGTAAAAATAGCAGTTCCAACTCCAGAACAGCACTCCCTGTACAATGAAGGCTTGAAAAGTTCGATATACTGCTATACACTAGAATTAAGTGCGCAGTTATCAACACGAAAAAGCCCCCTTAAGGTCCCCGATGCCTTCAACAGAAACCGCCCACCACCTTTCCTGCACCGGTTGCTGTAATAACCTAGAATTTATTCCGGGTGGGAAAAGAGGAGCTCAAGAGCGATGAATCTCAATGTCCTGGTTTACGAAAACCGGCGCGCAAGCCCTCTGCGACAGTCTTCCCCCCACTATTGCGAGCGCCCATTTGTTTCTAAAGTCTCGTCACGCACATATTATGTACAGTAAGCGTAGTATTCCTGTATACGGTGACAACTGGACGCATAAGAGGTATGCATGCTACTCGTAAAGAGGTGCTAGAATAAATTCACCCTGATTTACGCGAGGGGCTTGGCCTCCGGTTTCAATGATGCCGATGCGAGGATGAGAGCTTTTTATGAGTCCTGCTACGGGCGGAGGAATAGGCTCTAACACTGATACGAAGGGCGCTGATGTGGGAGTTGGGAAAATTTGCGTTGCTGAGACGAGAGAGAAAATTAATATTATTTGGCGCCGGGAAGGTGATTTCCGATCACTCTGAATTATGCCGAGTTGTTTACCAAGCGCGCCAGGTCCGTTCTGTACACTGAAGAAAAAAGACAGTTTTGGCTTTCCCTGTATGAGTGGGTCGCCACCTCCTGGGGCTGTTTTTGGTTAAAAATTAAAATAACGCCTTCGCGAGAGGAGAAAAAATGTATCTCCTGAATTTCATTTCTTATTTACACCGACAGGCCAAATTAAATAAGGCAGAAAATAGATCAACGTACTTTACGAAGCACTGATATTCAGAAAAGAGTAATCTTTGTCATGGCAATAGTAAAATGTGGTCGTGATGAAAATAATGATGCCTTTATTTACAAGCTTTCATCTATCGAATGTCGTCTGACTCACACACGTGCTCTAAGAACTCGCTCACTACAGCGCTTAGAAGACCAACATCCGTGCTTTTGTCACGGAGAACAAGCACCGACAAAATTATCTCACCTCTCGCATTTCTCCGAGCTCGCGGCAGCATCTGAGCTCGAGCGCCCGAAAAATAAAATAGGAACACCAGCATCTACCCAGCTGTCTGTTCCCGTATACGAAAATGCCGCGATGGGTGCCTTGGCATGGTCTTTTTGTTAGGGTCTAGCGAGCAGACATAACAGGGAATGGGCTCCAGATGCCGTGGCAAGCTTCTGGAACCTCGAAAAATTCCTCCCCACTTCCCACCCTCCCTCTGCACACCACGCAGTGACGAAAGCACGCAAGAGAACAAACGCCGACGCACGAGCTCACTAACGCGAATAACAGATTTGAGCTCACTTCGACTCCTCGTCATCTCTTGTTTTTTTCTTCTCCTGGGTCATACGCGTCCGCTTCTCTGCTGCTTGTCGGCACGGGTTCGATCTATAGAAGCAGAACAACACAAAACTGATATAACGAAACCCTCAATTACTCTAACACATGGTCCAGCGTAACGGTGGCGTTCGCCGTTAGAGTCCCCTTGCTGTGCCCGTAACCTACATGCTGCTTAGTTTTGTTCACTTAGTCATCAAAAGATATTTAAAAAGATATAAAGATTTATCTTTGTTGTAAGAGGTCTGAACTCTGTTAACACTACAAAAAGTGAAAATATTATTATACAGAGCGCTCGATCTGGTGAACTCGCGCGAACCATGGAAATATGAAAGCAGGGCTGAGAAATGGTTGGTAAGCCACGTCAGTTTCAACGCTTTTTTCCGTCAACTCTACTGTGTTTGAAGGCCAGGCCTACAGTGAGCGGTTAGATGGTAGCCGAAATAACTCACTGTAGTGGGACACATTCAGAAGAAAGATTGTGTCGATATTGGTTGGCGTCAAAAAATAATGAAATATAATGGAGAAGCTAACCCTAGCCACAGTGGAGTCAATCTGTATGAACGTCCCCAAGCGGTTACTCCGAATATTTCCATATTCATGCGAGAGCTCAGTAAAGTTTGCTTTCAAGCGTTACGAAAGTAAGGCAGCTCTGTTTTCATGAATTACATTTGTGTGTAGCGTTCCACGCTGAGTCATATTTTAAAGTCTCGAAGCACGGGATCACTCTAAATTCGTAGAGGAATGAGAGGGGAGCAATGTGAGGTAGTCATCGCCTAGTTACGCATAAAACTGTTGCTGAAACAGTAGCATAGGTTATCTTTGGTTCTTCAGACAATACTTACAGCCGACAGTATTTTGAGCAAGATGAACCCCTTTGTTGTCTCTTCCGGGGCCACTCTGGTGAACGCTTTCTCGCTCGCAATACCTTTTTCACAATACCTTTCCGCGCCCGTCCTGTCTTTCATGATTGTTCCGCCCTTCACACGCAGTTTTCTTTTTTTTTCTTCTAAAATGCGACATCAACTAGCCCTACAACATGTTGTAACTTTCTCTAATTACTCAAGCGTTACT
The DNA here is from genome assembly GCF_048455015.1 of Haemaphysalis longicornis. Classification (NCBI taxonomy): domain Eukaryota; kingdom Metazoa; phylum Arthropoda; class Arachnida; order Ixodida; family Ixodidae; genus Haemaphysalis; species Haemaphysalis longicornis. The sequence goes on from NW_027526460.1 coordinate 38,526,115, forward strand.
CGAGGAGCAGTGTCTGCATATTAAATTTTGTTAATGAACGACGAACGTTAGCAGATAATGAGACATTCCTCATAAAAAATTATTCTCCATTGGTTACAGCAGCAATTAAGTTCAGCGCTTAGACAAAGTAACCAAAGAGAAGTCAAATTTAAGCTTTTTTTTGCACGAATGTATATCCCACGCAGAAACGGCAAGCGAAAACTTGAAATTAAGCTACACCTAAACATCAATCGCATATACAAAAGATGTATTCTGCTGAAACATCCATAACTATTTCCTTTCTTTTGTTACCTCCATAGCATGTACAACGGATGGGTAACTTGCGAGACGAGAACAGCCTGAAGTAAGCGGAAATTTAACCTTCTGAATGCTGCATCTTTGTTACAGTTTGCACAAAATGAGGAGCAGGAGAACGCAGCGTTCACTAGCATGTTACGAAAATCAGCAGGCAAAGACCCATTCTGCTTTCTTGCAGAGGATTTCTTCACGCATTTAGATTGGCCCATTTGCGCGAACTTTTTACAAGAAGTCGTCCACTTGGTTCATTTTTAAAACAGTCGTTTTCGGGTTGGAGAGCAGCCGCTTCAAAGAGGCGCCAAAGAAAGGATAGGGACGACGCAGGAATGGAGGCGCCAGGGAAATTGCCTTTAAAATTGCCCTCCTTAGTTTTGGGGGAGCATAGGCGCCTCGAATTTGTTCAAGACCCCGAATAAGTGCGCGTTGAAATGGACAAGGGTGACCGGTAAAAGACAAAGAGAGAAAAAAATCATGGCATGTGTTAGGAGTGTGAAAGGCCTGTAAGCGAGAGCGCAGGGACTGTGGTCAAAGATGTACGCTGTAAATCGGGTGGCTGAGGCCTCTGTCAGGCCACGTTCGCCTTTAGCCTCAGCCTCCCCTTGGTTTTTGCCAAGAAATAAAACAATCAAATAAAAAGAAGATAATGAGGAAGGAAAAGTTAAAGGGGTCATGAAGGCAAAATAAAACCTTGTGCAGTTTCACAGTTTAAAAAAAAATAGCCTTCGGTAACTCACTCAACTCTACTCCAGCAGTGAAAGACGTTTCTCAAACTTCGAAAACGTGAGAAATGAAGAAAAAACACTCAAATTTTGCGCTACATTACGTCAGCATGACGCCGTAGAGGGAACACTAAAAACACAGTTTTAATTGAGGTTAACCGCGCGTTAGTATTCAAATGGTACGACCAAACGGAACTAGACCCCCACTACAATCGGGCAGCTTAGTTGCTTTGGTCGACGGCAGCCAATCGCGCAAAAAAGATTCTGTGACGTCATAGAGACCTCACCGAAAGTTGGAAGCCGTCACTGCTTCATCTGTCTTCTGTAATATCCAGAATATTTGTTTATGCTTGCGATAAAATGGTATCATTGTTATGGGGACAAAGCAAGGTTTCTAATTGCCCAAACTTGTATTTTGTCTCGATAGCCCCTTTAGGCTGGTCCTGGAGAAGACCAGGGTGCGTATCACGAAGGTGGTGATGCTCGATCTCGGTCGCGGCAGCTTCTTTTCAAGTAGAGGCGAAATGCGAAAAGTCCCGTGTGCGGAGATTTTGGCTCACGCTTGAGATCCCCAGGTGGTCAAAATGTATCCAGAGCATCCCAATATGGTGCGCTTAAGTCATAACCAAGAAGCAGCTTCGGCTCGTTCAACTCCGAAAATGTGAAAACCAAGGAAATGACGACCCCGAAGAATCGCTGAAGGCATAAGAAAGTGGTAAGCAGGGCCACTTGGTGGATATTGTGAACTGCTGAAAACATGCTTGTGTGGACGCCGGTATCCATCGGGAAAAAGTCAGAAGCCACCTGGGAACTATAACCGAAGTGAGCCGTCTGTTTCAAAAAGCTTTCCGTGTAATTTTGATTAACTTTCACTGTTTCTGTATAGTACATATATTGTAATACAACGTGCACTGGGAGTTTTGTGCAGAAAGCCTCCTCTTGAGAAAGTGTACGGCGTCTGGGGGTTTGCCAGCGTGAGTCATTCACTGACCGCGATTGATGCACAGTCAATCACAGTTGTGCGTACGGGTTCGTGGACACCTGCCGGACTCCTGTAATCTCGTTGCCTCTGCTGAGAAAAGCGTGCGCGAGCATTCTAGATTTTATCGTTCACGTGTGTTTGCGTCCGTGGTATCGTTGGCCTTTCGTTGGGCGTGTCCACGGCAAACAGTTACTCCGTAGTCAGTTTCATTCCTTTACGCACTCACCCACTTCGGTAATTCCCCTGCTTCGCTTCCTTTACAGCTCAGACGTGGACTATAAAGTTCCAAATTTGTTACACCGAAAAGAGGTGTACAATCAAGTACTTTACTTCCGTAAATAAAAAAATACTAACCAAGCAAAAGACATCTTTCTAACAATGTACTTGGGAATGTTGTGAAGCCAACAGGAAAGGACACGTTGTTGACTGTTTTATGTGGCCTTATGGAGGTATTTAATAAAATGCGCTAGGGCCTAATGACACTTGAAAATGTTATATCATTAAATTATTTTGTGTATTCTGGTAAACCCGAATTTAAAGGAGTGAGGCGTATAACAAGTTGCAGCGATACATGGGTTCTTATGCAGGTATTTGAAAAACAGCCCACGGTTATAATAATTTGTTAGCAGACGTCTTATATTGCCCCTAAAATGTCTTCTTGGTAATACACATGTGTATGATAGGAAGTCGACTTAAACGTAGCTTCATTGTACAACAGAGCGGGTTGCGCCATTTTAGACACGCCCCACTTTGAAGTTTTTGCAAGCTTTTTTCGTTTTTTTAACAGTGAAGCTGTTTATCAAAACGTAAATTTTCCTGTCCGCAGTAAAAATAAGAAAATCCCGAGCGCTCGTGAGTGCCTGCCTCATGGCGACTGCCCGGCAGTTAAGAAAACCAAGAAAATGCAGAGTGCTGTGCGGGCGTGCCTCGCGGAGAACGCCCAGCGTCTCCGGTGCACGTTGGTCAAGCGAAGCATACCCGTTCAGGGAGATTGACCAAGATTGCCAAAAAAAAAAAAAAAAAAACTTCAGCGTTCGTCGCAATTGTGGCAACACTTTCGCTGTCGCAATCACACTGCTCACGTCTCTCGCTAGTTATGGCTCCGCCCACGATATAGGGTTGTGCGTTCGTCATTTGCATGCGCTCGGATGTAGTATAATAATCCGTCTTAGAAATGCACCAGCTCAGTCGCAGGGATGGGTCGGCCACCAGTCGTCTCCACACCCGAAGAGGAGGCTCGTGCTCGTCGCGCAAGGGATCGAGAACAGAAACGAGTGCAGTGAGCTAATATGGACCATGTGGCCGCAGAGAATGCTGCCCAGAGACGCTGGTGCACCCAAAACAACGAGTCCGTTGAGTGCAAACGGCCCAAGGTGCGCGAGCGGTATCGTAAACGTCCTGCCGATACCGCTCGTCAGCAGCGGGAAAGTCCGTCGGTAACGGGAGCCGACGCGGGTCAACCGCGAGTTTATCTTAGTCAAATTTGGGCACTCGTGTCGAGTGTCCTAATTCGTGGTTTGTGGTTTGACAAGGTTGTTGCGGCAGCGAGGAGGAGGCAAATCTGCTGCAATCGCGGACTTTGGTGGTCGTGATGCGTACAGCTTCACTACCTTCGCGTTAGTGTGAGCCTCCTTGCATCTTTTTGTTTTCGTAGTATTATTGCATCATATATTATTATTGACGCGTAGAATGAGCACATTGGAAGACATTATCCTGCCCCCTACTTCTAGAAACAGGCTACATAGAAATATTGGTGGAAAAAATACAAGAAAATACCTCCCTCTCAATGTCAGGTGCGACCACCAAACAATTGTAAAAATGACTAAATCAACAAACGCAAACGAGACAACATTGCAAACAAAATAAACTTACGGAAAAAGTAGCTACAATAAACAAAAGGGAAGCTATTTGCGGAGTGACAATAGTAAAGGCGCAAGAGCGGAGTTCGATAAATGTATGCATAGCGGAAGCGTACACATTCTAAACAGCGCTTGTATGGCGGGAAAAAGAGAGACAGAAAGACGGGGCCGTATAATGCGCGTTGCTCGTCTGAAGAGATTCAAGGTGCGTACATTTCCAATGAACGCTCATTTCGTAGCATTTGTTACCGTCCCTACTTTCTATTTTGTGCTTCACATTAACTCGTTCCACTGGCGTCGATTGCTGCGGGGATTTCGCATGCATCCACACTCGTATTCCGGAATTCGCGGTAATGAAGATAACACAACTTCTGAACAAAGTAAAGGCGAGGACAGAAATGCCGGCAGCAAGGCGTTGTAAGCGCTGTATGCAGGTGTCTTTTAAGCGTGAAGGGCTTTTGAATAACGTCAACCTTTTCGCGCATTTCTCTTCTCGTGCAAAATTTTTAAACGCACAAGCATGTACGACCAGAGTTCGCGCTTACTTATTTGCTAGACGTCGTTCTGGTGACCCTCTTAACACGTCTTCTCGGTCGCCGCTCACTCATTGGGTGATCGTGCGTTCGCTCGCTTGTTCTCCCAGTACGGGATCTGCTGCTCGCTGGCGTGCTCGTTTGCTTTCCCGCATGCACAACCAGCAAGATTTCCCGCATGCTTGCATTGCTTCACAACTGCGAAGAGCGGAGTACCTAGAATGACGTTTCTTTTCACGTCTCAGGGCATAGCTTAACAGTTTCTAATGTGTATCATTCTCTAGCTACCCCGATCTAGCCTCGTAAAAAAACGATGGGGTTAAACACGTATGTCGCGCGTGCACGGAGCGGCAGCATGCTTTCCTTCACATCCTCACCCGGAGAATTAAGCAGTCACTCAACATGAACGATAAGCAGTTCTGATTAAGTGCAAATGCGAGAGCTTTACTTGTCGCTCAGTGTGTCGTCGAGGTATGTTGCTGAGTTTGGTCGAAGAATTCAAGGGGTACGGACACAAAATTTTAAAGGCGAGATAACTTCGGAGATAGATTGGTGTGAACACACATACATCATCTGCAAAATATCAGCGGTGAATACAGCCTAGAACATAATTAAAATCAATTTTAATGTGTGCGAAACGCAACCGAGTAGCCAGAGGAGGACCACGCGCAATCGACATCCCGTGGATATTTTGTAAATAAACAACATCCAAACACGTCACGAGTTTGTGTTTGCCGCTTCTATTCTGCCGGCGTTTTTCGCCGGCTCGCCGCTCCAATCGGAGGGCGGAGCTTCTGCTTTCGAGAGCGAACGACCCGATGGTTGGCGGCGGAAGCGCCGTGATTTCATCGGCTCATCGGACAGCTGGCCGCGACCAAAGTTCTACAGCAATTCCAGACACTCTGTTTTTATTACATTTTATTTGCATTTTTCGCGAAAACGCTCCGGAGACATGAAAAGCCCATTGAGCGAGCCGCACGGTGGCTGTGCAGGCGGCGGCCACGGCCGCGAAGTGCCGCAGGTCGGCGCAGGTAGCTCGAGTTATAGCTTGTTACCGCTGCACAAAATTGTACCCAAGACCCAACCATTGCAGTCCATATGAGAAAGGAGTTAATGATGCGAAGGCGGGTTGCATTAAAATTGTCATCTTCACCGCTTACGAGAGCGGCATTCGAATATCCGTCGCAGTGCTAAGCCGAACACATCTGTAGGCGGACCTGTAGGCAGACCGGCCGGCTGCTCCCAGCGCGCGTCTTGCCACCCACTGTCTCGAGCGTCGCGTGTCGTTCTTTAGCCGCGGTAGCATTTGCACTCGCAGTGCCTGCGTCACGTCCACGGTCGCTTTTTAATTAAGCGGCTCACGAGATCAGTACGTGGGGGCATTCGCAGAAACTGCCGGCGACGCGGATTCGACAGTGCTACAGCAGCTCTTGCTCTGTGATATCCCTCCGACGGTCACGTGGTCAGCTTTGTTCACACAAAATCCATCGTTTCGCGGCATCCGCTGAAACCTAAACTGCGACTGGCCGCATTGAAAATGCATCTAATTAAACAACTGTCGCACGCTGAAGCAAATTAGGTTTCTACAGGTGAAAAGTAGGTCATGAGCTGCTTATCGCAAAAAAAAAAAAAAGATGCAAAATTTCTGTGTCAGTGCCCCTTTAAGGTTTAACTTTTTTTGCTGACACAAATCGCTCCGCACGTTTCGAACGTTTCATAGACCATGCGTAGCGGTGGCCTCATGCTTCGCCTACAATTAATTGGCATCGCCCGCCAGGCTTTGCTTTTCTGCCTGATGATGTGGACGCAAGGAATTAAACTTTGGACGACGACAACTCCATCGCACCTACAGTGGCGACATTCCTATCATATAGTATACAGTGCGTTTCGATACCTCTGGTTCCAGCTATCCTCCTTAGGCCAGCTTTCGTTACCTAGTGAAGTCATTCTCAACCATGAGTGGCCGGCGTGTTCACAAACCATATGCCGCAGAAGACCGCGCCTGCTTACGGTACGTTTTACAGAAGAAATCTAGCTAAATCAGGTGAAAAGCATCCGAAATTAAATAATAACATGCAAAACCAATTTAAAAAAACCGTCTGAATTTAAAAATAAAGAATCGTTCACGCACGCTTACTGCCCCTAGCCTTCGCTCACCTAGGGACGGGATAGTTTAAACTGACATAAAGGGGACAAAACCACCCAAGTTAAAAAAAAAATCTGAAACAAAACCAGCCTAACCACGGATAAAATGACCCCAATGTACAAAAATGTTCAAGTGGTGTAGCCGAAACCGACATAAAAGGCACCAAACCTCTGAAAAGTACAAAACAATAGCGAGAATTGTCCTCACGGGAACAAAACCTCCCCAAATTCCTATATAGTGCATATATCTTTCATACCTAGATACTATGCCGGATAAAAAGAGCGTGTTTCCGGTAAAACAAGCAATTAAAAAGCAAAAAAACGCCTCCTGCGGGATTCGAACTCGGTTCATTAACTTAATAGCCATAAACGGAACCTTTATACCACGATACATTTTTTTTCTTTATTACCTTATACCACCAGACCAGACAGCCCGAATTCGTCTAAGCAGAGCATACGAAGCACGTGAATATATGGACCAATTAGCCCATAGATGGCGCCACGCTTCTTGGGCCCTTATGGGATATGGTTTGTAAATGCGCATCTGGGGGGCCTGAAAAAGTGACGGGGGGCCAAAGATGAAAAAATGGCCGCGTATCTACTCCTTTCGTTGCAAATGTCGCCGAAAGATGATAGTCGACTTGCGCCTCTGCAAAGTAAAGGCCTCCCTTTTCTTTCCCGCTCAGCTCTCATGCTTTTCCTTTCCCATCTCGTTCCTCCCAAGATAACACGCAAGAGTTTTGCTCAAGTTATATAAATTTACCGCGTTGTACTGCTCCAAGTCGAATGTCTCGATGCAGCGCTGCCGTACAGTGTCCGGCAATGTGTCCTGAAATGCTCACCCCCAACAGCTTCGCCATTCAAGTCTTGCGCGCGGGTGCACGTTTCTCTGTTTTTTTTTGTTGTTGTTTTCGAGTTGGCTGGTTTTCTCTCTTAATCATCTTTTCATTTTTATTTTGCTTCGAGGTCTGAATCAAAACGCATGCGCATAAGTAACAAATAGGTAGCGATTACCGGTTATATAGATGAGCCCCTTTGTACTCCGGATCGTAGCTTGAACGGGAGGTGATGGACGGAGCTGATCAGACCTGAGGGAGTGTTCTGGGAGGGCTCTTCAGGGTAAATGAAGTTGAACCAGGCTCAGGGTCTCCCCACGATTTCTGCCGAATTGTGAGCATCCGTGTGCATTCTGATGGCATTTGGAGTTGGCACATGCAGGAATTGCTTGCAAATATTCAGTGGGTGGGTAAATATCTGGAGCCGCATTTCCGGGTGAAGTTCACGTTTCTCACGAGGACCTTCCTCACAGTACGGTTTGCAACCCTCGTCCCTATTCAGGTGGTAATACCACCAAAATTATCAATCTGGCATTAAAAATTTGTAGACCTCTTGACACGTTAGATATATGCACCTAATTAGGTGCTTCTTTTTGAGGACTTGGAGCTGGAGCTCGCAAAAAGTTTTGCACGCTAATGAGCGTCGTAGGTCACACTTAGCGCCCCTGAACTTTCATCTTTTCGAAAAGGGCAGTTACGTTTGCGCGCACGTAATGGGAAAGTTTGTAACCTTGCTTTCAATGGTGCTCTAATGAATGTCACGCGTATGCAGAAAGAAAGCTTGCGATGTGATTCGAAATGCTTCGAAAACGGGAGATCGAACATGCGTGTACACGCGCATGTTTTGTTTTCTCTCATATTCTTGTGAATTATGCGCAAACCAGGGAATAACTAAAAATTCAATACGATTTTCTCTAGCGTGCGTACTCCGCGAGAAAAAAATTTCAAAGGTGGCGCGGATGACGCGCGGTTTCCGGCGGCTGTAGTTATTTACAAATTTGGGGACTTGCGAATGGCAAGCTTTAATTGTTTTGACTAAAATATGCTTGAAAACAACGACTACTCAAATTCAAATATTGCGTTCATCTGTCAACACTAGCTTAAGAAAACAATTTCGAATTCGGACCACACGCTAGATTGTCACTCACTTTGGCGCCCCTTATCTCGGTATCTGCAGTAGTGACCAACTTGTAAGTGCACACGGTCGGTTCATTTCAACGTGGTTCATTTGGACACCTCAGGCGGAGCCCAATGGGCAGCTTGTAGCTCAGCCGACCTGAACGTGCTTGGCGTCTACACCTGTCGTACAGTAAACAAAAACGCGTGGTATTGAACGCCTTGCGCCTTGCAGCCACTTCAACCGAAATATGAAGGGTGACTCAGGTAATTAAACCAAATAATTTGGGCAGTTAAATGAATAGGTAATAAACATGGTTAATTAACGATGCCGATGATGCATACAGGGTCGTTAGGTAAACAGCTTCGCTGCAAAAAGGAGGGGTTGACGTATCAGTATGTGTTAGGGGAGTTAATTAAAGCCAGCATTTTAAGAACTACGAAAAAATTCCTTGGGATACTTAGGTCGGTTTGCGTGCTTTGATGGCGAAAGCATGTTATGGCTGCCCTTGGCAAAAATTATAACTGACGTCTTTACGCAAAATCGTGGTTCCACCACTTTCTTCACATTCGTTTCTTCTTTTTTTGGCGCGGATAACCTGTTCAGGCATACCGACCACACTTCACGCGAACTCTTCCCTATAATCAGAGTCCTCCGTAGATGAGGTGTGCGTGCTCCACTCACGTGCGGTTGAGTCCACCTGTCGCGCGGCAACCCGACAGCGCCACACGCACTGGCTGACTCTTGATCCGCTGCTGGCAGCGTACTCAGGGAGTGCGTTGAACAAAACCTGCTCCTACTCTGAATACTCCGGTTCAATTCCCACACGAATTCAAATGTGTTTTTTATTTACTCTTTTTAGCTTTTGCCGATTTCTGACCTCACAACAACAACGCGGGTTTTTCGCGCAATGGGTATGAAAATAATTTAGCTTTATAATGCTATAGCTTGTATTCACCGGCGAGGCACGCATGCAGGCAACCATGTGAGTGCGCCGTCACTGGCTACGTCCGACTCCGCGGGATGGCGGTACTTGTCCGTGCTAAGCAAATGACTTGTGGTGGATGTTCCAACCTCTACTCCACTGAAAGCAAAGTAATGCCTCGAGTCCAATATGAGTGCGAATTATAACATCGCTGTTGACACCACCGTTGAGAATCGGGTTGAAACGGAGCATACGACGCACGCCGGTTCTTTTGCTTTCTTCGGCGTGCGGGCGAAGCGGCAGCAGCCGCGTCATGTCCGTGGCGCAGCGGCCATGTCCGTGGCCGTTTCCAGTTTTGCCAAGAAAAGAAATTGACAGCTAAACTTTTCAATTAACACCACCTATTAAAACTTCTATATATAGATATGTAGACGTGGTTCCAACAGTAGCACTGGTAGAGTATAAAATTAGTAATAACACAACAAAAAGATGTAAGAGAAAGAAAAGAAGGAGAGAATAAAGATGGCAGGAAAATGAGGAAGTACGGTTGAAGAGGAGGCGACAGCGCGGCCCATCCCGTAGTTCCGCCGGTTCATTCGCACCTTCGGTATTGACACTGCCCTGTTAAAGAGGGCTCCGTTACGTTGACGCGTCGGCACTTGGGCCTCGGATCTAGACAAAATGAAGAAACTGATAACACCCACTATTTCTTTCGCTCAGTCTTGCGAGGGCGCTAACGTACGCCTTTGTTCTTCTTAATGTTTTACGTCAAGGGTGTCTTTTCCCTTACTGAGTGCTGCCAAGATGCGCGTCTCGGTCGGGGTCTTTTCGCGCTCTCCAGTGTCACGGGCGCATTGAGGGATGCACTCGGTAACACAGAACTCTGCGCTGCTTGTGCGTTCAGTAGCGCGTGCAGGAACGGAAAGAACTAATAAGGAAGTAAGGGAGGCGGAACTGAAAGCGGATCAGGGCACGTTTGGGCGCTTCTCATCTCGACGTGCCGGAATCTGAGCTCGCCGCAACTAAGTAAGGAGGACTAGCTGTAGTTTATTCTCCGGGAAACCCACGCCTGCGGGCGCCTGCAGTTGTTTTATGGCCTCTTCGAACCACTCACGTTCTTGACGCGCTTCTTGCATAGGCCTAGAGCAGCAATTTGTGG